>NC_088225.1:300000-568854 GCF_036934945.1 Oncorhynchus masou masou | reverse complement strand
GAGTGGAGAGACGGAGACAGGGGCTGAGTGTGGAGAGACGGAGACAGGGGCTGAGTGTGACAGGGGCTGAGTGTGGAGAGACGGAGACAGGGGCTGAGTGTGGAGAGACGGAGACAGGGGCTGAGTGTGGACGGAGACAGGGGAGTGTGGACACGGAGACAGGGGCTGAGTGTGAGAGACGGAGACAGGGGCTGAGTGTGGAGAGAGGGGCTGAGTGGAGAGACAGGGGCTGAGTGGAGGACGGAGACAGGGGCTGAGTGTGGAGAGACAGGGGCTGAGTGGAGAGACGGAGAGGGACTGTGGACGGAGACAGTGGGGCTGAGGGGCTGAGTGGAGAGACGGAGACAGGGGCTGAGTGTGGAGAGACGGAGACAGGGGCTGAGTGTGGAGAGACAGGGGCTGAGTGGAGAGACAGGGGCTGAGTGGAGAGACGGAGACAGGGGCTGAGTGTGGAGAGACGGGGGCTGAGTGTGGAGAGACGGAGACAGGGGCTGAGTGTGGAGAGACAGAGACAGGGGCTGAGTGTGGACGGAGACAGGGGCTGAGTGGAGACAGGGGCGGAGACAGGGGCTGAGTGTGGAGAGACAGGGGCTGAGTGGAGAGACGGAGACAGGGGCTGAGTGTGGAGAGACAGGGGCTGAGTGGAGAGACGGAGACAGGGGCTGAGTGTGGAGAGACGGAGACAGGGACTGAGTGTGGAGCGACGGAGACAGGGACTGAGTGGAGAGACGGAGACGGGCTGAGTGTGGAGAGACAGGGGCTGAGTGGAGAGACAGGGGCTGAGTGGAGAGACAGGGGCGGAGACGGAGGGGCTGAGTGGAGACAGGGACTGAGTGTGGGAGACGGAGGGGCTGAGTGTGGAGAGACGGAGACAGGGGCTGACAGGGGCTGAGTGTGGAGAGAGGGGCGGAGACAGGGGCTGAGTGTGGAGAGACGGAGACAGGGGCTGAGTGTGGAGAGACGGAGACAGGGGCTGAGTGTGGAGAGACGGAGACAGGGGCTGAGTGTGGAGAGACAGGGGCTGAGTGGAGAGACAGGGGCTGAGTGGAGAGACGGAGACAGGGGCTGAGTGTGGAGAGACAGGGGCTGAGTGGAGAGACGGAGACAGGGACTGAGTGGAGAGACGGAGACGGGCTGAGTGTGGAGAGACAGGGGCTGAGTGGAGAGACAGGGAGCTGAGGGGTGGAGTGTGGGAGAGACGGAGACAGGGGCTGAGTGTGGAGAGACGGAGACAGGGGCTGAGTGTGGAGAGACAGGGGCTGAGTGGGAGAGACAGGGGCTGAGTGGAGAGACGGAGACAGGGGCTGAGTGGAGAGACGGAGACAGGGGCTGAGTGTGGAGAGACAGGGGCTGAGTGTGGAGAGACGGAGACAGGGGCTGAGTGTGGAGAGACGGGGGCTGAGTGGAGAGACGGAGACAGGGGCTGAGTGTGGAGAGACAGAGACAGGGGCTGAGTGTGGAGAGACAGGGGCTGAGTGGAGAGACGGAGACAGGGGCTGAGTGTGGAGAGACAGGGGCTGAGTGGAGAGACGGAGACAGGGGCTGAGTGTGGAGAGACGGAGACAGGGACTGAGTGTGAGACAGGGGCTGACGGAGACAGGGACTGAGTGTGGAGAGACGGAGACAGGGGCTGAGTGTGGAGAGACAGGGGCTGAGTGGAGAGACGGAGAGGGGCTGAGTGTGGAGAGACGGAGACAGGGGCTGAGTGGAGAGACGGAGACAGGGGCTGAGTGTGGAGAGACAGGGGGAGTGTGGACAGACGGGCTGAGTGTGGAGAGACGGAGACAGGGGCTGAGTGTGGAGAGACGGAGACAGGGAGACAGGGGCTGAGTGTAGAGAGAGACAGGGGCTGAGTGGAGAGACAGGGGCTGAGTGGAGAGACGGAGACAGGGGCTGAGTGTGGAGAGACAGGTGCTGAGTGTGGAGAGACGGAGACAGGGACTGAGTGTGGAGAGACGGAGACAGGGGCTGAGTGTGGAGAGACAGGGGCTGAGTGGAGAGACAGGGGCTGAGTGGAGAGACAGAGACAGGGGCTGAGTGTGGAGAGACAGGTGCTGAGTGTGGAGAGATGGAGACAGGGACTGAGTGTGGAGAGACGGGGGCTGAGTGGAGAGTGTGGGAGCAAATATAACACATAGACAAATGTATAAGATGTACAGAATAGCTGAACATTAAAACCAGACTACATGAAGAGAAGGACACATAGAAGCCTAGTCCAGCTGGACATACAAAGGTCAGAGGTTGTATAAGGAGGGGGTCAGCCAAAGGACCAACTGATGGATTACAGATATCAATCACATCACAGGGGAGATACAAGTCTGTTTGATCTTAGACAGCCATATGAAGTGAAGGCGACCAGAACAGCTGGGCACCCTAAAGCTAAAGGAGATGAAGACACACACACAAAAGGGACACAGAGTTAATTACAGAGCCAAAGCATAGGGCTGTAAAATAGAGGAATGTAAACTATTTTTAGTATAGCTGGACATGCTAGAAACTGAGGAGACACATAGTCTGCTGATCCTGGATAGTCCACAAACAAAAGAATGCTTTTAGCTAAATACAAGAACAAGGCAAGGGTCTTATCATCATAATCTGACGGAAAGCAGGTATGGGCGTTGTTGAGCTGAACAAGCGGGATGCACGGATTGGAATGTAACTTTATTTGCATTTGGGATGGGCTCATATGCAATATGTGGATAAATACTGGAGCCGGGGCTCTGGGAAGTGGAGTGTGTTCCATGGACCTTCCCGGCTTGCTATATTCTTGTATTAAAAAGCCGAATTGACTTCACAAGTTCTGTAATGCGTTGTATTTGATCTGATTTTCTACTACAAGAGACGGGGGCTGAGTGGAGAGACGGAGACAGGGGCTGAGTGTGGAGAGATGGATACAGGGGCTGAGTGTGGAGAGACAGGGGCTGAGTGGAGAGACAGGGGCTGAGTGGAGAGACGGAGACAGGGGCTGAGTGTGGAGAGACGGAGACAGGGGCTGAGTGTGGAGAGACAGGGGCTGAGTGTGGAGAGAGGGGCTGAGTGTGGAGAGACAGGGGCTGAGTGTGGAGAGACAGGGGCTGAGTGTGGAGAGACAGGGGCTGAGTGTGGAGAGACGGAGACAGGGGCTGAGTGTGGAGAGACGGAGACAGGGGCTGAGTGTGGAGAGACGGAGACAGGGGCTGAGTGTGGAGAGACGGAGACAGGGGCTGAGTGTGGAGAGACGGAGACAGAGGCTGAGTGTGGAGAGACGGAGACAGGGGCTGAGTGTGGAGAGACGGAGACAGGGGCTGAGTGGAGAGACGGAGACAGGGGCTGAGTGTGGAGAGACAGGGGCTGAGTGTGGAGAGAGAGGGGCTGAGTGTGGAGAGACGGAGACAGGGGCTGAGTGTGGAGAGACGGAGACAGGGGCTGAATGTGGAGAGACAGGGGCTGAGTGGAGAGACAGGGGCTGAGTGGAGAGACAGGGGCTGAGTGGAGAGACGGAGACAGGGGCTGAGTGTGGAGAGACGGGGGCTGAGTGGAGAGACGGAGACAGGGGCTGAGTGTGGAGAGACGGAGACAGGGGCTGAGTGTGGAGAGACGGAGACAGGGGCTGAGTGTGGAGAGACAGGGGCTGAGTGGAGAGACAGGGGCTGAGTGGAGAGACGGAGACAGGGGCTGAGTGTGGAGAGACAGGGGCTGAGTGTGGAGAGACGGAGACAGGGGCTGAGTGTGGAGAGACGGAGACAGGGGCTGAGTGTGGAGAGACAGGGGCTGAGTGTGGAGAGACAGGGGCTGAGTGTGGAGAGACAGGGGCTGAGTGTGGAGAGACAGGGGCTGAGTGTGGAAAGACGGAGACAGGGGCTGAGTGTGGAGAGACGGAGACAGGGGCTGAGTGTGGAGAGACGGAGACGGGCTGAGTGTGGAGAGACGGAGACAGGGGCTGAGTGTGGAGAGACGGAGACAGGGGCTGAGTGTGGAGAGACGGAGACAGGGGCTGAGTGTGGAGAGACGGAGACAGGGGCTGAGTGTGGAGAGACGGAGACGGGCTGAGTGTGGAGAGACGGAGACGGGCTGAGTGTGGAGAGACGGAGACAGGGGCTGAGTGTGGAGAGACGGAGACGAGTGATGAGTGGAGAGACAGGGGCAGAGGGGAGAGACAGGGGCAGAGGGGAGAGACAGGGGCAGAGGGGAGAGACAGGGGCAGAGGGGAGAGACAGGGGCAGAGGGGAGAGACAGGGGCAGAGGGGAGAGACAGGGGCAGAGGGGAGATACGGAGACAGGGGCTGAGTGGAGAGACAGGGAAAGTTTAAGTTTAAATTTAAGCCCTGTGTGTGTGTACTCCCAAGCTCATTTCATTATCCCTGGGTTAGCCAGGGAATTGGGGACCTTTGTTTACATTTAAGGAATGTGAAGGAAGGTCATCTTACGTGGTTTCCAAATTAAGCCCTTTTTGACCAAGATGGGCCTGGTTCTTCACTGTTTACTATGTGTAGTAAATTGTCTTATGTGTAGTAGGACTATGCCTTATGCATTAATCAAGCGTCCTGGGCTGTGGCTCGGGTTGACCAATAAGACAGCTTATGTATAGTAAGAGAGCACTTGGTAAGAGTACTCCATATGCCCTCCCAGGCCCACTCCCCTGCCCAGTCATGTGAAATCCATATATTAGGGCCCAATTGAATTTATTTTCCTTATATGAACTGTTACTGTAATCGTTGCGTTTATATTTTTGTTCCGGGAGGGTAGGCGACCTATAAGAAGATAAGCTCCTCCGCTCTCTCCACTGGCTTCCAGTTGAAGCTCGCATCCGCTACAAGACCATGGTGCTTGCCTACGGAGCTGTGAGGGGAACGGCACCGCAGTACCTCCAGGCTCTGATCAGGCCCTACACCCAAACAAGGGCACTGCGTTCATCCACCTCTGGCCTGCTCGCCTCCCTACCACTGAGGAAGTACAGTTCCCGCTCAGCCCAGTCAAAACTGTTCGCTGCTCTGGCCCCCCAATGGTGGAACAAACTCCCTCACGACGCCAGGACAGCAGAGACAAAAACAATAAGCCAGGGAGCATGACAAGGCTGTAAAATATGGCTCTTGTTGCTAACTACAACTCCCAGCTCCAGTATCAATGAAATATTCCCTATTCACCCAGCGTAACTACTCCCTCTGTTTTTCTAGGGAAGTAAAACTCCTCTTTCTGCAGCAAAGCACTGCTGCACAGACTCTGTCAGTCATGGTGTTGGTCTTACAGTGAGAGTTTGTCAGCAGTTTACACATCAATTTCATAGAACCATTGTGAACAGACTCAAATGTCATGCAGGTTGAAATAATCACAATGGCAAGACATACAACAGACTCAAAAATATGTGCAAGTGTAGGGTGGTAGTGGTGGAGTAGGGGCATGAGAGCGAACAGTGTGTTGTGAAATCTGTGAATGTATTGTTTCGCTTTTAAAATTGTATGAACTGCCTTAATTTTGCTGGAGCCCAGGAAGAGTAGCTGCGCTAATGGGGATCCATAAAAATACAATACTGTAGCAAACAGTGATTTCAACTGTAGAAAGAGTGCCACCTTGTTGCCAATGCTATTTTTGCTTTAATGCATCACTACATCAAGAATGAGCATTTGTTGAAAAAAAGAATAGGAAGCGCTGCTAGGATACACTATTAGTAGATCTTTGTATGTTGAAGGCGCTCTTCGGTTAAGGGGTTAATTTGACATAAATAACAAGAAGGACCAAGGCCCACATACAGAATGCTCTGTTCAATAGAAAAATCTTAAAAACTACCTGACAAAACTTGTGCCAAAACACGTCATTCGTTTTTACGATTTTGTTCTATTGAACATGCCGTCGTAATTTAAACATTTTAACTTTATGAAACGTGCCTTGGTCCTCATGTTTAGAAGGAAATTGAGCATTTACATTGTTTTTAGAATAAGGAGCATTTAAACTTTATTCACAAATCTCATTTTTATTCACTGATCTAGTGCAGACTTGACAATCTATGAATGTAGAGCAAAACACTTAGTCGACAACATACAGTGGCAAGAAAAAGTATGAACCCTTTGGAATTACTTGGCTTTCGGCATAAATTGGTCATCAAATTTCGTCTGATCTTCATCTAAGTCACAATAATAGACAAACAGTGTGCTTAAACTAATAACACACAAATTATTGTATTTTTCTTGTATATATTAAATACATAATTTAAACATTCTCAGTGTAGGTTGGGAAAAGTATGAACCCCTAGGCTAATGACTTCTGAAAAAGCTATTGCAGTCAGGAGTCAGCTAACCTGGAGCCCGATCACTGAGACGAAATTGGAGATGTTGGTTAGAGCTGCCTTGCCCTATAAAAAAAAAAAAAACTCAAAGTTTGCTATTCACAAGAAGCATTGCCTCATGTGAACCATGCCTCGAACAAAAAACATCTCAGAAGACCTAAGATTAAGAATTGTTGACTTGCATAAAGCTGGAAAGGGTTACAAAAGTATCTCTAAAAGCCTTAACGTTCATCAGTCCACAGTAAGACAAATTGTCTATAAATGGTGAAAGTTCAGCACTGTTGCTACTCTCCTTAGGGGTGGCCGTCCTGCAAAGATGACTGCAATAGCACAGCGCAGAATGCTCAATGGGGTTAAGAAGAATCCTAGTGTCAGCTAAAGAAAGACTTTACAGAAATCTCTGGAACATGCTAACATCTCTGACGAGTCAACGATACGTAAAACACTAAACAAGAATGGTGTTCATGGACGGAACCATGGAAGCAGCCACAGCTGTCCAAAAACATTCATGCACGTCTTTAGTTTACAAAACGGTCCACAGCGCTATTGGCAAAATATTTGCTGTACAGATTAAACTACAGTTGAGTTGTTTGGAAGGAACACACAACAACTATGTGTGGAGAAAAAAGGCACAACACACCAACATCAAAACCTCATCCCATCTGTAAAGTATGGTGGAGGGAGCATCATGGTTTGGGCTGCTTTGCTGCCTCAGGGAATACACAGCTTGCTATCATCGACAGAAAAATTAATTCCCAAGTTTATCAAGACATTTTGCAGGAGAATGTTGGGCTATCTGTCCGCCAATTGAAGCTTAACAGAAGTTGGGTGATGCAATAGGACAACAACCCAAAACACAGAAGTAAATGGCTTCAAAAGAAAATACACCTTCTGGAGTGGCCCAGTCAGAATCCTGACTTCAACCCGATTGAGATGTTATGGCATAACCTCAAGAGAGCAGTTCAAGTATATTGCTGAACTGAAACAGTTTTGTAAAGAGGAATGGTCCAAAACTCCTCCTGATCGGTGCTCCTGATTGGTGCAGGTCTGATCCGCAACTCCTCCTGATCGGTCCTCCTGATTGGTGCAGGTCTGATCCGCAACTACAGAAAACGTTTGGTTGAGGTTATTGCTGCCAAAGGAGGGTCATCCAGTTATTATATCCAAGGGTTCACATACTTTTCCCACCTGCACTGTGAATGTTTATATGGTGTGTTCAATAGACATGAAAACATATAATTGTTTGTGTGTTATTAGTTTAAGCAGACTGTGTTTGTATGTTGTTGTGACCTAGATGATCAAATTTTATGACCAATTTATGCAGAAACCCAGGTATTTCCAAAGGGTTCACATACTTTTTCTCGCCACTGTAGAAAAGATCAACAATGAAGTTCACATTCCATACAATCTATTTTCATCATACATTTTACGGGTGTTGAAAAGGCTCCATTCGTAGACCATGGAGCTCATCTGTGATGTCATGTCTGTGGGACAGATACCATCCCAACTTTCTGTATTCAATCTTCTCCTTCTTTCAGCCCTCCAAAGACAGCAGTGGGGACACTTTTCTGTTCCAGCTGCACCTCTGGAGAGATACAAACATAATCAAAGAACACATTTACATAAACACCATGGTAGTGTCTCAAATGGCACCCTATCCTCTATATAGTGCACTACTTATGACCAGTTAAAAAAGTGGATAGGGTGCCATTTGGAACATTGACACCACTCTCAAAGTAAACAGGTCACATGCTTGTTGCAGCCATCACGCTGTGCTGCAAGGCATCTCTCGCTCTCTCAAAGTATGTGGACACACACCTGCTCGTCAAACATCTCATTCCAAAATGTCATTCCAAAATCAAAAACATTTGGGATGAATTGGAACCTAATTGGCCAACATCCATACCCGCAGCAATGTTCCAACATCTAGTGGAGTTGGTCCCCCCTTTGTTGCTATTACAGCCTCCACTCTTCTGGGAATGCGCTCCACTAGATGTTGGAACATTGCTGCGGGCACTGATTTTGGGCAATTAGGTTCCAATTCATCCCAAAGGTGTTTGATGGGGTTGAGGTCAGGGCTCCACCCTGATCTCGACAAACCATTTCTGTATGGATCTTGCTTTGTGGACTGGGGCATTGTCATGCTGAAACAGGAAAGAGCCTTCTCCCAAACTGTTGCCACAAAGTTGGAAGCACAGAATCGTCTAGAATGTCATTGCATGCTGGAGCGTTAAGATTTACCTTCATTGGAACTAAGGGGCCTTGCCCAAACCATGACAAACAGCACCAGGCCATTAATCCTCCTCCACCAAACTTTACAGTTGGCACTATGCATTCGGGCAGGTAGCGTTCTCTTGGCATCCACCAAACCCAGAATGTGAAGCGTGATTCATCACTTCCAAAGAACACATTTCTACTGCTCCAGAGTTCAATGTTGGTGAGCTTTACACCACTCCAGCTGATGCTTGGCATTGCGCATGGGGATCTTAGGCTTTTGTGCGCCTGCTTGGCCATGGAAACGCATTTCATGACGCTCCCAACAACAGTTCTTGTGCTGACTTTGCTTCCAGAGGCAGTTTAGAACTCAGTAGTGAGTGTTGCAACCGAGGACAGATGTGCGGCCTACCTCTTCGCGGCTGAGCCATATTTCTCCTAGATGATTTCACTTCACAATAACAGCACTTAGTTGACTGGGGCAGCTCTAGCAGGACAGAAATTTGACAAACTGACTTGTTGGAAAGGTGGCATCCCATGACAGTGCCACGTTGAAAGTCACTGTGCTTTCATCAAGGCCATTCTACTGCTCATTTTTTAGATTGCATGGCTGAATCCTCAATTTTATACACCTGTCAGCAACAGGTGTGGTTGAAATAGCCGAATACACTAATTTGAAGAGGTGTTTATATATTTATTAATATTTGTTATTATTAGGGTTGTCAAGAAAACAGCTAGAACATATTCAATCAAGTGAAACATTCAAAACATTGCAGATAGAAATGCAATGTATAGAGTTGTCATGCTTCTATATTATATGACAGAATAATTTTCTGTAATCTACACAGCCCATGTCTATGTGAATGTTCTGTAGCATTGCTCCCTCCTGAACAGCGCTACCTGGTGGTGTTGTAACTCACCCTCTGGGCCCTGGTCTTCATCACCATCCTCATCCTCATCATCAATATCAATCTCATCGGGGTTGGCTTGTTTGGCCAGTTCAGCCAGCTCACTGCGAGATGTGTCACTCCTAAACAAACAGATTCACAATGACAGAGTGGTTAAGACCAGTATTGAACCATTTCTGCATTGTTGTATTTATATTAAATGACTGGCCACTTACTGGGCCCGTATCCACACAGCATCTAAAAATAGGAGTGCTGATCGAGGATCTGTCCATATTATATTATTCATTATGATTTAAAATCTTAGATCAGCGCAAATATTTTGAGACGCTTTGTGGATACGGGCCCTGGTCTGCAGTTGGGTTTTCAGAGGACAATGGAAAGGATGCTAATGGATGGGGGGATGGATGACAGACCTGACGAAGAGGATCTTCTCTTTGAGTTTGGGTTTGTCCTGTTCAGCCTCGGCGGCCAGCTGTTGGGCCTGCTGCTCCAACAGCTTCATATCATCCAGCCCCAGCTGGCCCGGGGAAAGGTCTGAGACTGCATAGACATAAAATAACAGAGTTATACAGAGGTACACCCTAACACTGATTTAGCCCTAACACTAACCAAGCCCCATCTGGCCTGTGTTTTTCATGAAAAACATTTACAGCTGTAAGCATGACACTTCAAAATCATGTTAAAAATCAACATGGAAGATGACACGAGATTAATTGATTCATCATTAGAGACCGAAGGTGTGGGTGCGTATATGTTTGTATGTGTGTGTGTGTGTGCATTCTTACTGGTGGCGTTGGTGGTGGCCTTCATCATCTGTGAGGACATGAAGTTGACCTGTGTGTTGTACGTGGCCTGGACGCTGCGCTTGATCCTCAGCATCTCCCGGATAGTGTCTTCGTTCCCGTGGCGGATCTCAAACTCCTTCCACGTCTGCCAGAACGTGGCCGTCATCTGAAGCAAACACACACACAGGAAGTAAAACTTTTTATCGCTACTGTGCACAAACCTGTGTTTCCACAAATTGAGGAAAGGACTGAAACAGGGAAGGAGTACGTGGATTATCCAATAAGAACAGCTAGTTTTCTGTTCAATAACATTTTCCTATTGTGTGCGTTACAGCTGGGACGATAAACCACAAATTATCGTCACCGACCATACCGATAACTTAGCGCAGGCATTTTGCTTATATCATTAATTATGATAAGTAGCGTACACTAGAGAAATGTGAAGTTTGAAATTAAATAAGTTTGCAGAGTGATTGTTAATGGCACAATTTGTGGCTTCAACCATCAAACTAGTAGTAGTGGTAGAACATTAATGTTATAAACGTATCACTCTATTTATTGTTATCACATCAATTCAGGCAATTTAGCGCAATATGGATTTTTGTTCATATTGCCCAGCTCTAGTGTGCACTAATGAAGAGGACCCTGGGTCAGAGTGTGAGAGCTCACCCTTGGGTCACAGATCTGAGAGCAGTAGGAGTATATGGCTCTGCCCCGGTCGATCTCGCCGAGTTTGCTCTCCATGTCAGCGAAGCGCAGGCACATGTCCCTGGAGTGTTCGTCTGGAAGCACCTGGAAGAAAATAACATATGATATTATATATTAAAATATATTAGTTGCATGACCATATACACCATCTCAATTAATAAAAATCACATGATTAATTTAGGGGTGTCTAACTCATTTTGCCATGGGGGCTGCATTCGTTCTTCAAAGAGGTCCAGAGAGCCGAAACAGATGATGTGTTATCTTTCTTCACCGTCAGAATTAGCAAAACATTTTCCAATATCTACCTTCTGGGAAATGTTTTATGCTCACTGATTGTCTAGCTTTCATTTCAGTGATTATTAGCGAGCTGGAGACAGTCAAGAAATGGTATGAATGTAGGTCTCATCATTTTTACAACGTTTAAATTTGGTTTTAGTCATTTGAAAGTATATTGAGTTTGTCCCCCCCCCCCACAATTTTTTTGAATCTATACAAGTTTGGACACACCTACTTATTCAAGGGTTTTTCTTTTATTTTCTACATTGTAGAATAATAGTGAATACATCATAACTATGAACTCACACATATGGAATCATGTAGGAAACAAAAAATGTGTTAAACAAATCAAAATATAATTTTAGATGCATCAAATAGGTGCCCTTTGCCTTGATGACAGATTTGCACACTCTTGGCATTCTCTCAAACCGCTTCACGAGGAATGCTTTTCCAACAGTCTTGAAGGAGTTCCCACATACGCTGAGCACTTGTGGCTGCCTTTCCTTTACTCTGCGGTCCAACTCATCCCAAGCCACCCTCTTCTAGGGTTACTTCCAGTCACAACTTGCAGAATTGTTTACGTGTTGCTGTGCGTTTTGTTGCCAACCTTACTTTGCTAACTGACAACTTTACGGTTTTTACTTTTTAATTACCGTTTATATTTTTTGTTTTTCCCTCACTCAACTTTTTCACTCCGGACGCTTTATCTGGACATTGTTTGTCAGGACCTCCAACAGCCGAAGCTAAGTGGTAACATTAACATGATGCCTTCTAATTGCAGTCGCTGTACTCATCATATACAGGAGAATGATCGCCTTATGGCGAGGATAGCTGTGCTGCAAGCCCAGCTTCAGACGCAATCGTTAGGCAAGGGTAATTTCAGTGTAGGAAAGGATGAAACAGCGTCTGTGCCACCAGTAAGTACAGATAGTAACGTTAGTAAAAATCCCCTCGCATGGTCCCCGCAGCTGGACAACTTTCTCACGGCTTCTGGAGGGAAATGCTGTAGGAATGCTCAACTGGTGTCGCTCATTCAGCCGTCAGAAACTTTCAACCGGTTTTCCCCATTAAGCAGCGAGTCGGAGTCAGAGGCCGAGCCATCTCCCGTTACGGGGTCTGAGACGCCGAAGCTTCCCACCATGAGCTCTGACAAATTGAAAACCCTAGTCATTGGTGACTCCATTACCCGCAGTATTAGACTTAAAACGAATCATCCAGCGATCATACACTGTTTACCAGGGGGCAGGGCTACCGACGGTAATGCTAATCTGGAGATGGTGCTGGCTAAAGCTAAAACTGGCGAGTGGAGAGAGTATAGAGATATTGTTATCCACGTCGGCACCAACAATGTTAGGATGAATCAGTCAGAGGTCACATAGCTTCAGCGTGTAAATCAGCTAGAAAGATGTGTCGGCATCGAGTAATTGTCTCTGGCACCCTCCCATCGAGTAATTGTCTCTGGCACCCTCCCAGTTAGGAGGTCTCACAACTCAATCGCTGGTTGAAAACTATTTTTTTTCCCCTCCCAAAATATAGATAGATAGATGATTGGCCCTCTTTCTGGGACTCACCCACAAACAGGACCAAACCTGGCCTGCTGAGGAGTGACGGACTCCATCCTAGCTGGAGAGGTGCTCTCATCTTATCTACCAACATAGACAGGGCTCTAACTCCTCTAGCTCCACAATGAAATAGGGTGCAGGCCAGGCAGCAGGCTGTTAGCCAGCCTGCCAGCTTAGTGGAGTCTGCCACTAAGCACTGTCAGTGTAGTCAGCTCAGCTATCCCCATTGAGACCGTGTCTGTGCGTCTTAGCAAACTCACTAGGATAAAGACCTCCTCCATTGATGCCATTATTGAAAGAGATCATGATACCTCACATTTCAAAACATAAGGCAGTTATAGTCAATGAACTAATCACTGATCATAATCTGATGTGATGTGTTTGACCTGACTGAAACATGGCTTAAGCCTGATGAATTTACTGTGATAAATTAGGTCTCACCTCCTGGCTACACTAGTGACCATATCACCCATGCATCCCCGCAAAGGGGGCGGTGAAATTAAAAATGTAACGGTAGCAAATTTCAATTTACAAAAAAAAAAAATGGCGTTTTCGTCTTTTGAGCTTCTAGTCATGAAATCTATGCAGCCTACTCAATCAATTTTTATAGCTACTGTTTACAGGCCTCCTGGGCCATATACAGAATTCCTCATTGAGTTTCCATCGGACCTTGTAGTCATAGCAGATAATATACTAATTTTGGTGATAATATTTTTAATATTCACATGGAAAAGTCCACAGACCCACTCCAAAGGGCTTTTGGAGCCATCATCGACTTACTGGGTTTTGTCCAACATGTCTCTGGACCTACTCACTGTCACAGTCTGGACCTAGTTTTGTCCCATGGAATACATGTTGTGGATCTTAATGTTTTTCCTCATAATCCTGGACTATCGGACCAACATTTTATTACATTTGCAACAAATAATCTGCTCAGACCCCAACCAAGAAGCATCAAAAGTTGTGCTATAAATTCTCAGACAACACAAAGATTCCTTGATACCTTCCAGACTCCCTCTGCCTACCCAAGGACGTCAGAGGACAAAAATCAGTTAACCACCTAACTGAGGAACTCAATTTAATCTTGCACAATACCCTAGATGCAGTTGCACCCCTAAAAACATTTCTCATAGGAAACTAGCTCCCTGGTATACAGAAAATACCCGAGCTCTGAAGCAAGCTTCCAGAAAATTGGAACGGGAAGGCGCCACACCAAACTGGAAGTCTTCCGACTAGCTTGGAAAGACAGTACCGTGCAGTATCGAAGAGCCCTCACTGCTGCTCGATCATCCTATTTATCCAACTTAATTGAGGAAAATAAGAACAATCCAAAATTTATTTTTGATACTGTCGCAAAGCTAACTAAAAAGCAGCATTCCCCAAGTGAGGATGGCTTTCACTTCAGCAGTAATAAATTCATGAACTTCTTTGAGGAAAAGATCATGATCATTAGAAAGCAAATTACAGACTCCTCTTTAAATCTGCGTATTCCTCCAAAGCGTATTCCTCCAAAGCTCAGTTGTCCTGAGTCTGCACAACTCTGCCAGGACCTAGGATCAAGAGAGACACTCAAGTGTTTTAGAACTATATCTCTTGACACAATGATGAAAATAATCATGGCCTCTAAACCTTCAAGCTGCATACTGGACCCTATTTCAACTAAACTACTGAAAGAACTGTTTCCTGTGATGGCCCTCCTATGTTGAATATAATAATCAGCTCTCTATCCCCCAGATGAGTACCAAACTCACTAAAAGTGGCAGTAATAAAGCCCCTCTTGAAAAAGCCAAACCTTGACCCAGAAAATATTTTAAAAAACTAGTGGCCTATATTGAATCTTCCATTACTGTCAAAAATGATAGAAAAAATCAAATCACTGCCTTCCTGAAGACAAACTATGTATACGAAATGCTTCAGTCTGGTTTTAGACCCCATCATAGCACTGAGACTGACCACCTTCACAAGTGCAATTACCTTTTAATGGCATCAGACCGAGGTTCTGCAGCTGTCCTCGTAAAGAAGGTGGTGCCTTAGTGGTGCTTTTTATACCATCGATCACATTCTTTTGGAGAGATTTTAAACCCAAATTGGTCTACACGGACAAGTGCCGGCCTGGTTGAGATCTTATCTGTCAGAAAGATATCAGTTTGACTCTGAATGGTTTGTCCTCTGACAAATCAAATGTACATTTCGGTGTTCCTCAAGGTTCCGTTTTTGGACCACTATTGTTTTCACTATATAATTTACCTCTTTGGGATGTCATTCGAAAACATAATGTTAACTTTCACTGCTATGCAGATGACACACAGCTTTACATTTCAATGAAACATGGTGAAGCTCCAAAATTGCCCTCGCTAGAAGCCTGTGTTTCAGACATAAGTGGATGGCTGAAAACTTTCTACTTTTAAACTCGGACAAAACAGAGATGCGTGTTCTAGGTCCCAAGAAACAATCTCTTAATCTGGTTGGTTGTAGATGGTTGTACAGTCGTCTCAAATAAAACTGTGAAGGACCTCGGCTTTACTCTGGACCCTGATCTCTCTTCTTTTGACGAACATATCAAGACAGTTTCAAGGACAGCTTTTTTCCATCCTACGTAACATTGCAAAAATCAGAAACTTTCTGTCCAAAAATTATGCAGAAATATTAATCCATGCTTTTGTTACTTCTAGGTTAGACTACTGCAATGCTCTACTTTCCGGCTACCTGGATAAAGCACTAAATAAACTTCAGTTATCCTGACAGGAACCAAAGAAATTGATCATATTACTCCAGTGCTAGGCTCCCTACACTGGCTTCCTGTTAAGGCAAGGGCTGATTTCAAGGTTTTACTGCTAATCTACAAAGCATTACATGGGCTTGCTCCTACCGCTCTTTCTGATTTGGTCCTACCGTACATACCTACACGTACGCTACGGTCACAAGACGCAGGCCTCCTAATTGTCCCTAGAATTTCTAAGCAAACAGCTGGAGGCAGGGCTTTCTCCTATAGAGCTCCATTTTTATGGAATGGTCTGCCTACCCATGTGAGAGACGCATCCTCGGTCTTAACCTTTAAGCCTTTATTGAAGACTCATCTCTTCAGTGGGTCATATGATTGAGTGTAGTCTGGCCCAGGAGTGTGAAGGTGAACGGAAAGGCTCTGGAGCAACGAACCACCCTTGGCTGTCTCTGCTTGGCCGGTTCCCCGCTCTCCACTGGGATTCTCTGCCTCTAACCCTATTACAGGGTCTGAGTCACTGGCTTACTGGTGCTCTTTCATGCCGTCCCTAGGAGGGGTGCGTCACTTGAGTGGGTTGAGTCACTGGCGTGATCTTACTGTCTGGGTTGGCGCCCCCCTTGGGTTGTGCCGTGGCGGAGATCTGTGGGCTGTACTCGGCCTTGTCTCAGGATGGTAAGTTGGTGGTTGAAGATATCCCTCTAGTGGTGTGGGGGCTGTGCTTTGGCAAAGTGGGTGGGGTTATATCCTTCCTGTTTGGCCCTGTCCTGGGGTATCACCGGATGGGGCCACAGTGTCTCCTGACCCCTCTGTCTCAGCCTCCAGTGTTTATGCTGCAGTATTTTGTTTCGGGGGGCTAGGGTCTGTTTTATCTGGAGTACTTCTCCTGTCTTATCTGGTGTCCTGTGTGAATTTAAGTATGCGCTCTCTAATTCTCTCTCTCTCTCGGAGGAGGACCTGAGCCCTAGGACCATGCCTCAGGACTACCTGGCATGATGACTCCTTGCTGTCCCCAGTCCACCTGGCCGTGCTGCTGCTCCAGTTTCAACTGTTCTGCCTGCGGCTATGGAATCCTGACCTGTTCAACGGACGTGCTATCTGTCCCAGACTTGCTGTTTTCAACTCTCTAGAGACGGCAGCAGCGGTAGAGATACTATCAATGATCGCCAACTGACATTTACTCCTGAGGTGCTGACTTGCTGCACCCTCGACAACTACCGTGATTATTATTATATGACCATGCTGGTCATTTATGAACATATTGGCCATGTTCTGTTGTAATCTCCACCCGGCACAGCCAGAAGAGGACTGGCCACCCCTCATAACCTGGTTATAGTTGCAAAAACTGGGTTTCTTCCTGCCTTTCTAGGGAGTTTTTCCTAGCCACCGTGCTTCTACACCTGCAATGCTTGCTGTTTGGGGTTTTAGGCTGGGTTTCTGTACAGCACTTTGAGATATCAGTTGATGTATGAAGGGCTATATAAATACATTTGATTTGATCTCAATTGGGTTGAGGTCAGGTGATTGTGGAGGCCAGGTCATCTGATGCAGCATTCCATCACTTCCCTTCTTGGTCAAACTGCCCTACCAAGCAAAAAGGTGGTAACTGCTCAGAGTGGAACTGAGAAAAATGGCTTTTATTTACCTTGGTATCACAGTACCATTATGCAGTTACTGCTAACAGGACCCCCATTTTCTACAAAACACCATACAATAGAGGCAGGATACTTGTCCACATGATGAAGCATGTATTTAATGTAGCAAAAATGACATTAACTCATTTTTGACCAAGTGAGCAGATACTGCCTTTTTGCTTGGAAGGGCAGCAAAGCCTTTACACAGGTGGGTGTTGGGTCATTGTGCTGTTGAAAAACAAATGATAGTGTGACTAAGCGCAAACCAGATGGGATGGTATATCGCGGTAGGATCCTGTGGAAGCCATGCTGGTTAAGTGTGCCTTGAATTCTAAATAAATCACAGACAGTGTCGTCTGCAAAGCAACCCCACACCACCTCCTCCATGCTTCATGGTGGGAACCACACATGCAGAGATCATCCGTTAACCTACTCTGCATCTCACAAAGACACCGCGGTTGGAACCAAAAATCTCAAATTTGGACTCAGATCAAAGGACAGATTTCCACTGGTCTAATGTGCCTTGCTTATGTTTCTTGGCCCAAGCAAGCCTCTTCTTCTTATTGGTGTCCTTTAGTAGTGGTTTCTTTGCAGCAATTTGACCATGAAGAGCTGATTCCCGCAGTCTCCTCTGAACAGTTGATGTTGAGATGTGCCCGTTACTTGAACTCTGTGAAGCATTTATATGTGCTGCAATCTGAGGTGCAGTTAACTCTCATCCACTTATCCTCTGCAGCAGAGGTTTAACTCTGGGTCTTCCTTTCCTGTGGCGGTGCTCATGAGAGCCAGTTTCATCATAGCGCTTGATAGTTTTTGCAACTGCACTTGAAGAAACTTTCAAAGTTCTTGAAATTTTCCGGACTGACTGACCTTCATGTCTTTAAGTAATGATGGACGGTTGTTTCTTGCTGCTTATTTGAGCTGTTCTTGCCCTAATATAGACTTGGTCTTATACCACCCCTACCTTGTCACAACACAACTGATTGGCTCAAACGCATTAAGAGGAAAAAAAAATGCACAAAATAACAAGGCACACCTGTAAATTGAAATGCATTCCAGGTGACCTCATGAAGCTGCCCAAGAATCCGAAATCTAAAATATATGTTGATTTGTTTAACACTTTTTTGGTTACTATATGATTCCATGTGTTATTTCATAGTTTTGATGTCTTCACTATTATTCTACAATGTAGAAAATAGTAAAAATAAAGAAAATCCTGGAATGAGCAGGCATGTCCAAACTTTGGACTATGCAAAAACAGCCGGAAGTTTACATACACCTTAGCCAAGTACATTTAAACTCAGTTTTTCACAATTCCTGACATTTAATCCTAGTAAAAATTCCTTGTCTTACGTCAGTTAGGAGCACCACTTTATTTTAAGAATGTGAAATGTCAGAATAATAGTAGAGAGAATGATTTATATCAGCTTTTATTTCTTTCATCACATTCCCAGTGGGTCAGAAGTTTACATACACTCAATTAGTATTTGGTAGCATTGCCTTTAAATTGTTTAACTTGGGTCACATGTTCCGGGTAACCTTCCACAAGCTTCCCACAATAAGCTGGGTGAATTTTGGCCCATTCCTCCTGACAGAGCTTGTGTTACTGAGTCAGGTTTGTAGCCCTCCTTGCTTGCACACGGTTTTTCAGTTCTGCCCACAAATTTTCTATAGGATTGAGGTCCGGGCTTTGTGATGGCCTCTCCAATACCTTGACTTTGTTGTCCTTAAGCCATTTTGCCACAACTTTGGAAGTATGCTTGGGGTCATTGTCCATCACTTGGAAGACCCATTTGCGACCAAACTTTAACTTCCTGACTGATGTCTTGAGATGTTGTTTCAATATATCCAGCTAATTTTCCATCCTCATGATGCCATCTATTTTGTGAAGTGCACCTGTCCCTCCTTTCCCATGATGTCAAGCAAAGAGGCACTGAGTTTGATGGTAGGCCTTGAAATACATCCACAGGTACACCTCCAATTGACTCAAATGATGTCAATTAGCCTATCAGAAGCATGACGGAATTTATTGTATGTAAACTTCTGACCCACTGTAATTGTGATACAGTAAATTATAAGTTAAATAATCTGTCTAAACAATTGTTGTAAAAATTACTTGTGTTATGCACAAAGTATATGTCCTAACCGATTTGCCAAAACTATAGTTTATTAACAAGAAATGGAGTGGTTGAAAACTAGTATTAATGACTCTAATATAAGTGTATGTAAACTTCCGACTTTAACTGATATATATATTTTTTTTTACTCAAACCATCCACAGGCCGGATTGGACGCCCCTCGCGGGACACTGATTTAGACTATTGAGATGCACCTGTGTGTGTGTGCATAACAAAATGAGCCACTACACTCTTACCTCGATGGCTTTCTGGTAGATCGCCCTGGTGTAGGTGACACCGTAGATCTCTGCAGCCCTCTTGATGTAGATGTTGAACATGTGATGCCTTTCCGTGTTGTCCACTGCCTGCGTAGCTCTCTCATACACCGCCATGGCGTGACGCGCCAACCCAAACTCCTCCTCCAGTTTGGCGTACAGCAGGTAGATGGCTGTCAATCACAACAGAAAATAGTTAACATATCACTCGTCATTCCTGTAGCTGGGGGGATAGTACCACATAAATAAGGGCATTATCACAAATAGAACCCAGCAACAAACTGATTATAAAAACTGACTGAGGCTGAAAGATTCTTGAACACCCTTTTCATACTATCATGCCAACCTGAACCGTACTGAGCTGGCTCGGTCATGGTCTTTTAACATCTGTCATTCCCAGCACGATTCCTGCAACTGTGGTCGATGCGTAAACAGGACAGCACAGTACAGCTTGGCTTCGTAGTGTGAAAAGGATTGTATTTTCCTTGGTGCTTCTCAGTACCTAAAAAGCAACTGTGATGATGATGACTTTATTGTATAAGTCAGGAAATTATTTTTTCATTGTACAGCATGTCAGCTTAGAGTCTAGACAGACGTCACAAACATGCATTAGACATAAAGACATACAGAAGTCACGTAGACAACAATGTCTCTTACTCTTGGCGAACTTGGCTGGACAGCCATCCAGCGCCTGCTCAAACAGGTCTCGGGCCCTCTCCAGTTTCTTGCCCCCGTAGCGGTCGATGAACTTGGTGAGGTAGGTGTTCCAGATGTCATAGACGTTGGGCCACCTGAAGAGGGCGATTCCACGCTCGTACGCCTGCAGAGAGCGCATGAAGACCATCAGCAACAGGAATTTACAACTGATCAAAATTATGTCGTTTTAAGGGTGAAGGCATGGTCAGGGTCGTTCGTGTTCAGTAGGGAACTCGGCCCTAGACATTACCCAGTTGTAAAGTAACAGTTTGAATGCAGTATGAGTTAGCGTTTATGTTCTAGGCTGTGAAATGTTAGACTGGTCCCAGTTCAGGCATCATGACAATGACCATAAGAGTTGTCAAGACAGCACAACAGAACTGGGACCAGGCTAGTGAGATGTGTGCAGCAGGGCAGGTGGTTGGTGTCACCTTGAAGCTCTCCTCAAAGTAGTTGTGCTCCTCCAGGAACATGGCGTAGTTGATGATTATCTGGGGCGTGGCTATGCGCAGGTCAATGATGCGGTCGTACACCGCCTTGGTGGACTGATGGGGAGAAACGACCAAGACAAAAGGTAGGGTTGTTAGTTACATCGTATGGTCGTTACATGTTTGGTCCCTAAAACCGGGTCATCACTATGCACAAGATGCAATTTTCAGTTTCTCCTATTCTAACAAGATTTCATCTGAGAGAAGAGCTCACGGAATACATAAAACGTATAACCTAAACAATGTTAATCAATCCAATCCAGAAACCCTAATGAAGGATTTTTGGGCTCCCGAGTGGCGCAGCGGTCTAAGTGTGGCGCACTGCATCCGAGTGGCGCACTGCATCTCAGTGCAAGAGGCGTCGCTATAGTCCCTGGTTCGGATCCGGGCTGTATCACATCTGGCCATGATTGGGAGTCCCATAGGGCGGCGCACAATTGGCCCAGCGTAGTCCGGGTTTGGCCAGGGTAGGCCGTCATTGTGAATAAGAATTTTTTCTTAACTGACCTGCCTAGTCAAATAAATGTTACATATTTTTTTTTTAAATGAAAGCTTCTTGCAGCCAAAAAGTTAGTTGACTATTGCGTATACACAGGCAGCTCAATTCTGATCTTTTGACCAATAAGAGCAGATATTTTGCCAATGGGGCAAAAGATCAGATTTGCGCTGCCTGTGTAAATGCAGCCTTAGATGTGTTGCATCAAAGCTACCTTCTTTTCCTTTCTAAAGCAGTGCAACTGAAACACAACGAAGACAGACACCGTAGAGGGAAACATGAAGAAAGTACCTGGAAGGTTCCCATACTCTCCTCCAGGTCAGCCAGCATTGACCAGACCTTCAGAGACTTGTACACTCTGTTCTGCACGGGCTCTGACACGTCAAAGTACTCTGCCTTCTTGGACGGGATGGCAGTTGCTTTCTACATGTTCGGAAAGAGAGAAAGCAGAGGGATATTTGCAGACATGCATCCAGTATTTATTCATCCCCCTGTAACTATTCCCCAGGTTGTTGCTGTAAATGAGAATGTGTTCTCGGTCAACTTACCTGGTAAAATAAGGGTAAAATAAAAAATGTACATCGATAGAAAGAATATTTGAAACTATGAGAAGAGAGGTCTACACCATAGAATTTGAGATTAGATGAGGGTATTCATTTCTTGAAGTTATTAAATAGATACATTAAAAAAGCAAGTACAGGTCAGCTGCCCACACAGCAATGTGTAGCAGTTTAAACGCATAAGAAATAACTCAGGATGACAGAAAAGTAAAAACAAAATGTACGTGTCTTCGGAGTGTGTGACAGATAGTGGGTCAGTATTTGTTGTGCCTGTATATCCGTCTCACCCTCAGTATACGTAGCGCCTGTTCGTAGTTCTCATGGCGTAGCTCCATCTCTCCGTATTCACACCACACGCCAGCCAGGTCGTCAACCTGCTTGTAGTTCACCTTGGTGGCTTTCTCAAAGATGGTCCGCGCCTGATGGTGGGGAAAAGTGGAAAAAGAACATTTAAAACAATAAATAAAACTTCTTGGGTGGAAGGAGTAAATCTCCTAAATGGGGAAACCTTAGTTTGAGACTCACGTCATCTAGCTGCTCGTTCTCCTCGTAGAACTTGGCGAAGGAGACCCAGAGAGAGCTGGATTTCCCTGTAGCCTTCATAGGGTCCACAGTCTGAACTGCCTCTGTGTAGGTGTTGATGATCTGAAAAAGGGGTTAAGACACACATTCTATACACTGTACATGTATGTGAGGAAGAGCATGCAAGGTACCTATTGCCAGCTAGAAAGACTAAGAAACCATGTTAAATTTGAAATCTGTAAACATGTATTAATTGCTACTCTCTACCAATAACACAGATGTAAACGAGCTCGGATTTTTCTCAAACCCTTTTCACATAATTCCAACCTGAACAGTACTGCGCTGGCTCGGATATTTTCATTTCACATCACGGTTCCAGCTACAACAGTGGACGCGGAACCAGGCCAGGGCAGTACACCGCAGTTCAGTAGAATAAAATGGGTATTAGAGACAGTGCCAAAAAGATGGCACAGTAAGACTAGGGCTGAGAGCTCAGGGCCTGTATCCACAAAGGGTCTCAGAGTAGGAGTGCTGATCTAGGATCTGGTCCCATCTGTTCATATAATCATATTCAGGCTAAACTGATCCTGGATCAGCACTTCTACTACGTGTCCACTTCTGGTTTCAGCTACCTGTCGTGGTTTCCCCTCGTACAGTTTGACCCTCTTATGCCACTCATGGACGTTGTGGGGATTCTGTCTCAGCAGCACACTGTTCAGCAGGAGGGGCCTGCGGGCGATCAGCTGCTCAAAGCGGGCCAGACGCAGCTCCAGGTCTATGTCCTCTGAGACGGGAAAGGGAACACAAGTTGAGCATGACGACAAAGGCAAAGCATTCACTTGCGGCTGTGATTCCCCCCTTGTAATATTTATTTCCACAGGTTATTCTCGTTGAGATCAAATCTATTTTTGCGAGAAATTGTGATACTCTACAATCCAGACACACTGGGTGCATCTCAATACTCTAAAATGGCTGGCTTCCCAAGACTACTCTCTTCAGTTGCATTTATGTTGAAGGAACTAGCGCAAAAGCATTTCTGTAAACAGTGTACGTGACAAATAACATTTGATTTAATTAGATTTTTTTTACTCAGTCGCAGCCAGGATTGGGAAAACAGTAACAAGGATACCTAGGTCAGGAATCGATTTCCCTTAACCTTTTTGGGATAGGGGGCAGCATTTTCACTGCCTCCTACTCTGTCCCAGATGCTAATATATGCATATTAATATTAGTATTGGATAGAAAACACTGAAGTTTCTAAAACTGTTTGAATGATGTCAGTGAGTATAACAGAACTAATATGGCAGGCGAAAACCTGAGAAAAATCCAACCAGGAAGTGGGAAATCTGAGGTTTGTAGTTTTTCAACTCAGCCCCCATAGAAGATACAGGGTGATGTTAGTTATGTTTCACTTCCCAAGGCTTCCACTAGATGTCAACAGTATTTAGAACCTGTTTGAGGATTCTACTCTAAAGGAGGGGCTCATAAGGGCTCTTTGAGTGAGTGGTCTGGCAGAATGCCACAGCCTCGGTCTGGCGCGCTCACATGAAAGGTAGCTATGTTCCACTTCATTTGTACAGACAAAGGAATTGTCCAGTTGGAACATTAATGAAGTTTTATGTTAAAAATATCCTAAAGATTGATTCCATACTTAGGTTGGCATGTTTCTACAGAATGTAACTGAACTTTTTGTCCGGCATTCGGCGCGACCTGAACGCGCTTTTGGATTTGTTTACCAAACGCCCTAACAAAAGAAGATATTTGGACCTAACAGATCGACATTATCGAACAAATGGGAGTGCATTCTGATGAAGATCATCAAAGGTAAGTGAATATTTAAAATGCTATTTCTGAGTAATGTTGACTACCCAATATGGCAGGTATCTTTTTGGCTGCTTTGTTGTCTAAAGGCTGTACTCAGATTATTGCATGGTTTGCTTTCTCCGTAAAGTTATTTTGAAATCTGACACAACGGTTGCATTTTTGAAAATTTTATTTTACCTTTATTTTACTAGGCAAGTCAGTTAAGAACAAATTCTTATTTTCAATGACGGCCTAGGAACAGTGGGTTAACTGCCTGTTCAGGGGCAGAACGACAGATGTGTACCTTGTCAGCTCGGGGATTCGAACTTGCAACCTTCCGGTTACTAGTCCAACGCTCTAACCACTAGGCTACCCTGCCGCATTAAGGAGAAGTTTATCTAAAGTTATAATAGTCGTATATATAATATTATACATTTATCTAATGTGTAATAGTCATATCTTTATCAATGTTTTATGAGATTTTTGTTGTTTTGAATTTGGCGCCCTGGCTGTTGTGGGAGGGGGGTTCCGCTAGTCCTAAACAGGTTAATAGAGTTATTTGAGATCTGAGCAGGAGACAAGGAGAGTAAGACAATTTAGACTATTGAGAATACCTAGGATAGGATAAAGCAATTCTTCTCACCCCCCCCCCCCTTAAATGATTTAGATGCACTATTGTAAAGTGGCTGTTCCACTGATGTCAGAAGGTGAATTCACCAATTTGTAAGTCGCTCTGGATAAGAGCGTCTGCTAAATGACTTAAATGTAAATGTAAATGTGAGATGCACCCACCTTCTTCATCTTTCCCCAACTCTGAGGTAGTCTCCATCTTGGCAGCGATCATGCTCTCCTCAAACTGGGCGTAGCTGTCGAACACCTGGGTGAAATCTCTCACCGTCACCACCGTCAAGATGGCCTCCTCATACACATCACGAGCCTGGTGGGCCACAACACACAAGCATTCAAATTAGTCTGTGTGTGTGCATCCCAAAAACTGTGAATATATTTATTAACATTTTACTTGCACTACATAACAATGTTGTAAAGCTTCATAACATGCATGATAGCTAATCAAAACATGTCAAATATATATTATGACAATGTTATGGTGGTGAGTTACCCTATAATTCTACATCATTTCTAATGACCCTGATGAATGACGACAAAGTCAAAAGTGGACTATGAAGATGATCGTCTATAAGACTCTGGTCACAAGTAGTGCAATACAAAGGGAATAGGG
The DNA here is from genome assembly GCF_036934945.1 of Oncorhynchus masou masou. NCBI lineage: Eukaryota > Metazoa > Chordata > Actinopteri > Salmoniformes > Salmonidae > Oncorhynchus > Oncorhynchus masou. Next base: position 543,592 of record NC_088225.1, on the reverse strand, counting down.
TCATCCCTGCCGTTTGGGATGCATCTATCCAGACCAGTACCTTTTCAAAATGTCCACTGCGGATGTAGTAGTCAGCCAGGGAGCACCAGAGTTTGCCCAGCTGGTCTGTGAAGCGAGTGAGGCCTCCACGGATGATGGCCCCAACATTAAGAGAGTTCACCTTGTCTGGGTTCTGAGAGATCAGGTCACACAGCTCGTGCCATATCTGTTAGATATTAACCAAACAAACAACATGGGGATAACGTTAGATATCAACCACACAACAACATGGGGATAAGGAGGATGAGCCAGACGTGGTCTTACCTGGTAGTTAGACTTTCCCTCCTTGGACACAAAGCTCTCATCGTTGACAACGGCTGCCAGACGTACTGCTGCTTCATCCAGCTTGCCGCAGGAACGCAGGTAATCTATGTACTCCTCTGCATTCTCTGGGGACAGCTGCAGAGAAAGAGAGTCAAATCCAGGGGGCTGTTGCAGAAATAACTGTCATTTTGAGAAATATAGACTTTTGGCACATGACAACCAATATATAAATGTAGCTTTCTTTATCAACCATGTATCTAATAATTCTGGAATACGGCCCTCCCGGGTGGCGCAGTGTTCTAAGGCACTGCATCGCAGTGCTAGCTATGCCACTAGAGATTCTGGGTTCGAGTCCAGGCTCTGTCACAGCCGGCCGCGACCGGGAGGCCCATGGGGCAGCGCACAACTGGCCCAGCGTTGTCCGGTTAAGGGAGGGTTTGGCCAGCGGAGATATCCTTGTCTCATTGCGCACTAGCGACTCCTGTGGCGGGCCGGGCGCAGTGCACGCTGACCAGGTCGCCAGGTGTACGGTGTTTCCTCCGACACCTTGGTGCGGCTGGCTTCCGAGTTGGATGGACATTGTGTCAAGAAGGAGTGCGGCTTGGTTGGGTTGTGTTTCGGAGGATGCATGGCTATCGACCTTCGCCTCTCCCGAGTCCGTACGGGAGTTGCAGTGATGAGACAAGACTAACTACTACCAATTGGATACCACGAAATTGGGGAGAAAAATATATATATAATTCTGGAATACCACACTGCTGCTTGTGTGGAAGACTAGAAAACATTAAGCAGAGAGAAAATATTTTGAACGCATGTATATGGTCCTGTCCATTCCTTCAAATAATTACAAGAGCTAAATAAATATCTAGGGTTATCAGGGTAATGCATACAGGTAATTCCAATATGAACCCTAGAGGTCAGAGATCTCTTGACCCAAATATTCAGAAAATGTTTCAGATTTCTAATGATATATGATTTGGAGATTACACACACAACATGACATTGCTGCAATATTATCACAAGTTAGGAAACTCCAGAAACAGGGCCAGTAAGTAAGCTTTGTCCAAGCCAGAAAAGCACACTCTATGTACAAAAATCACAGACAAATAAACAACAAAAATCACAGCCCCAGATGGTACCGACAGATCAAAGGACCTACAGCAAGGTCATCCCTAACATTGGCAATGCCTACCACCCCCACATAGGAGAGTTAACAGCCCCTGTAAGAGGGGTCTACTACTTCAGCTTCTTCTTTCATGATGGAGGATCTGAAGACTCCCACACATCCCTGTTCAAGAATGAAGAGTGTATGCCGATTACATCTGATCACAAGTCTAGTACTGATACAGCAGATAACGGGGGTAATGCAGTCACTCTACAGCTGGAGGTGGGAGATCAGGTCCACATACGCCTAAGGGCAAATGCACACTCATCTATTCCAGGCCTACCTTCTATGTTAAGTGATATATTGTAGGTTTCTGATGTGACGTGTGGTAGGTGTTGTTATAATCTCATAACCAAGACAAAATCTTATCACCATTGTTGAAAATAAATAGTGTGTATTAATGTGAATTCTGATTTGTTTTTATTTATTTTTTAATTCTGTGACTATTTTCCATAAGGTGAGGCTTCCGTGGCTTCAGCTTTGGTTGTAGTTCAATCACAGAGGAGCAAATCTTCTAGAAATGCCCTCTTACCTTGAGGTACCTGCGGTAGACACGGATGGCGGTCTCAGGCAGGGGCAGGTTCCGGGCAAAGCGGAGGTACAGGGGCCAGATGCGAGGGTGTTGAGTGACGGGAAGGGCTCGGAGCGCTCGGTCAAATGTGCGTCTGCTCCTGGTGATCTTACACTGAGACACCAGGAACTGGCAGTAGTCCAGCCATATCCTCGGCATCTAGGACATCCACGGGAAGAACAAGTTATGTGGGATACTATATTCCTACAATCTCAGACGACAAAATCTACTTCCAAGTAAAAAAAATACTCTCACACATAAATGTACTCTGTGCCAATGAATGGACAATGATATTCCTCAGAGTTTGTGCGAGTATTTTCTCTTAACAGGGGATGGACGGACAATAGGACATAAGCATATGTCTACCTTGTGCATGAAAACCAGTGCTCTTTCATGGCAGTTGTTGATCTCCTCGTAGGCTGGCTCCATGATGCACTTCCCTTTGACCTGTTTCCGTCTCTCTCTCAGGTAGTTGTACCATAACTTGTAACTGCAAGGTCACGTATGAACAATCCGTGAACACAGTCATGATATTTAGCCATGCCTAAAACATAACCCAGACACTGGTATGGTATTCAATAACAACCATTCTATGATTTTCAAATAAGCCTAGATTTTGGGCCGATTTTCCAGAGACTGATTGACAAATGTTTTTAGTCCAGGACTAGGTCTAAGATTTGTCTAAACATCAGCATGTTCGCATGGTTACTCCATGGATGTCAGTCTGAAAGAAGTTGCTGTAAAGACACAATAGTCTCGACAAGCCAGAATGTTGAATACAATGATATTTTAACATACTCTACCGGTTGTCCATGCTGTTGGTTCTTTTGGTGGTAGGAAATGGAGATAAGGTAACCACAGGATAGTGTTGTTTACCTCGCTTTTTTGAGGGCCGGAAGGTTCTGTTGCTTGCATTTTCCATTCTTGACGCATTTCATGCGATGCACAATATGTGAACAATAGCCGGATGTAACCGAATGCTGTCGACCAAAGCGCGTTCACTCACAGTCAGCTGGAAGTTTGTGTGATATATGCCAGCTCTTTGCGTGGGACAACATGTGGTCTGTGCTTCGGTTAAACTCGACCATTGTTGACATATTGTGTAAGTTGCGTGCAAATTGTCAGCATTGAAAAAACAAAACGGAAATACAAACCGGCATACAGACCAGCGTACGGAAAGTCGGGTTAATAACACTACTCTGTGGATATTTTGTCTCAGAGTAACTCCTACATTAAGACAATCAGCAGACAACAGGTCAAAGCAGGTTCAAATTAAGTTTATTCAACAGTCTGACTTGTGATGGGACCGGTCACAAAAATGAGACTACATGTTAGAGACGAGAAAGAGGCGTCTTCCACTCTCAGATTCGTTGAAAGGCTAGTTTAAGATGTGTCCTGGAAATCAGCCCAACAATTGAAGTCGGAAGTTTACATACACTTTGGAGTCATTAAAACTTGTTTTTCAACCACTTCACACATTTCTTGTTAACAAACTATAGTTTTGGAAAGTCGGTTAGGACATCTACTTTGTGCATGACAAGTAATTTTTCCAACAATTGTTTACAGATTATTTCACTTATAATTCACTGTATCACAATTCCAGTGGGTCAGAAGTTTTACATTCACTAAGTTGACTGTGCCTTTAAACAGCTTGGAAAATTCCAGAAAATGATGTCATGGCTTTAGAAGCTTCTGATAGGCTAATTGACATCATTTGAGTCAATTGGAGGAGTACCTGTGGATGTATTTCAAGGCCTACCTTCAAATCAGTGCCTCTTTGCTTGACATCATGGGAAAATCAAAAGAAATCAGCCAAAACCTCAGAAAAATAATTGTAGACCTCCACAAGTCAGGTTCATCCTTGGGAGCAATTTCCAAATGCCTGAAAGTACCACGTTCATCTGTACAAACAATAGTGCACAAGTATAAACACCCTGGAACCAAGCAGCCGTCATATCGCTCAGGAAAGAGACACATTCTGTCTCCTAGAGATTAACGTACTTTGGTGCGAAAAGTGCAAATCAATCACAGAACAACAGCAAGGGACCTTGTGAAAATGCTGTAGGAATCAGGTACAAAAGTGTCCATATCCACAGTAAAACGAGTCCTATATCGACATAACCTGAAAGGCTGCGCAGCAAGGGAAAATCCACGGCTCCAAACGCGCAATAAAAAAAGACTACGGTTTGCAACTGCACATGGGGACAAAGATCGTACTTTTTGGAGAAATGTCCGCTGTTCTGATGAAACAAAAATAGAAATGTTTGGCTATAATGACCATCGTTATGTTTGGAGGAAAAAGCAGGAGGCTTGCAAGCCAAAGAACACCATCCCAATAGTGAAGCACCGGGGTGGTAACATCATGTTGTTGGGGTGCTTTGCTGCAGACGGGACTGGTGCACAATCACAAAATAGATTACATCAATGAGGGCGGAAAATTATGTGGATATATTGAAGCAACATCTTAAGGCAAATGGGTCTTCCAAATGGACAATGACCCCAAGCATACTTCCAAAGTTGTGGCAAAATGGCTTAAGGACAACAAAGTCAAGGTATTGGAGTGGCCATCACAAAACCCTGACCTCAATCCTATAGAAAATTTGTGGGCAGAAGTGAAAAAGCATGTGCGAGCAAGGAGGCCTACAAACCTGACTCAGTAACACCAGCTCTGTCAGGAATAATGAACCAAAATTCACCCAACTTATTGTGGGAAGCTTGTGGAAGGCTACCCAAAATGTTTGACCCAAGTTAAACAATTTAAAGGCAATGCTACCAAATACCAATTGAGTGTACGTAAACTTCTGACCCACTAGGAATGTGATGAAAAATATAAAAGCTGATATAAATCATTCTCTCTACTATTATTCTGACATTTCACATTCTTAAAATAAAGTGGTGCTCCTAACTGACGAAAGACAAGGAATTTTTACTTGGATTAAATGTCAGGAATTGTGAAAAACTGAGTTTAAATGTATTTGGCTCAGGTGTATGTAAACTTCCGACTTCAACTGTATATGTGCAACAGTAACTGTCTGTGAAAATGTTCCTGTTTCTAGTTAGAGACAGACTATAAACATTAGTCTTGGGACACTACAGTATTTTCCATGAACCTTTAGCAGTGTATTCTTATTCTGGCACTGGGGGCCAAGGGGGGTGTATTTTGGGACAAAAACAAAACTATGCATGGCACCCCTTTGCCCAGGACCAGGATTGGGAGAAACGTTGCCTCTACCTGCCAGGTAGCTCTTTCAGAGCTCGTTCATATATCATGTTGAGGATGGACATTGTGCCGTTTTGTTTGAACTCGATGTAACGCATCCAGCACTTGACCGAGTACGGATTCCTGATGATTTCCTCCTCATAAGGCAGGTCATCTTCCTCCTGAAAAATACCATCACAAACCCAGCAAAACGGTCAACAGGAAGCCTTCTCTCCTTCGGAAGTTGGACACTTTTCTCTCCTTCGAAAAACGCGGCACTGTTCTCAAAACTAGTGCAACGTTGCTCGAAGAATAGAAAGGGCAACAATATGCTGTAAATTCACACACAGTAGACTGTACAGTATCTCAAAGAACAGTTTGCCGGGACATTCAAATCGACACAGCCGAGGTCGAGGAGGCCGCATAAATATTACAGCATACTGAGAGAATTCCACAAGGAAATATCAATATTCATGAAATAACTTACAAATATTACGTCCGGTTTCCCATTTAGAGACGCCATTTTTTATTTTAAGACCAAAATAAACACCCGTAGTTGTCAAATGTTCCCAAAAATGTAGGTATTGTTACTAAACTTCCTGACTCCTCCAACGTGTTCAGAATGTAAAATAACCCCGCCCCGTGTGGAAATAATATTGGGTGGTACAACGGTCACTCAACAGACTATCCAATCATTAGTCACGAAGAAAACAGCATATGTTAGCACTCCAGCCCAGCAGGTGGCGACAGTGGAAAATCTGATATGCTCGTGCATGGACAAAACTAAAGGTGAAAGGTTATCAAAACGTCAACAAACACAAACGCCCTAGCCAGCCGCGTAGGCTACTTGGATTATTTATAATGGCTAAAATACAGTTGTTGACAATGTTTCTCAACCAGCGCTTAACAGCAGCTGCTAATGAGATATTTGGGGCTGTTGAGAAAACGATAGCAGGGTACCTGGAAGAAGTGTATCGTTCAACAGAGGAGAACGGCCTCTACAGAGGCAGCTTGATATCGTTCTCAAACCACCAGAGATAAAATTACATAGGACAGGTTTGTCATTAGCTACATTTTTTTCCGCTGACATCAATATTATGCGACATTGGCCATCTTATTTTATTACATTTTAGCACGATACACGTCATGTCTTGCTGAAAGACACATTTTGTATTATGTTGCATACATAGAAATGTAATTATGGTCTCATGTCAGCTTTTACTTTTTTGTTAAATCCTTTCTCCTCTCCAGACTTTCAGCAGCTCTCTCTCACTGTCTTCGAAGAGGAGGTTTCCCTTGAGCAGGAGTGGAGCCCTGGGGCAAGAAGTCTGGGGCAAGAAGACCCAGAGCCCACACAGATTAAAGAGGAACAACAAGTGCAACACAGGACCCGTCAGGAGGAAGAGTTTCATAATGACACCTTCATAATTAGCTCTGACTGTGTGAAAAGTGACTATGATCAGGAAGAGGACTTATGTCAGCCCTCACATCTTTACCAAACCCAAAGTGAGGAATATGGACAGGGAGCCTCTCTACCTGGCACCTCATTGGAACAGATCAAAGCTGAACCTGATGGAGAGGGCTACAGAGTATTAGACTGAGTGACTCTCAGCCCCTCTCTGCAGTAAATCCAGACTGTTCTCCAATCCCAAGTGAGTTGTCAAAGAAGAGGAAACAGAACCTTGGATTACGTTTAAGACACTCAAATCAAAGAAAGCACAGAAAATAACAAGCCAAATCTCCGGTATCTGGAAAAAAGGAAGGAAATCCAGTCTCATCCCATTTTAGCCCACACTGTCAAAACCTGTTGGTGTGTGTGGAAATAAATGTTACTCTGAGTTTTTTAATAAAACATACACGAGAACAAACACGATACAGACCTAGATTGCCTTTGTGGTGTCTGTGGAAAACACTTTGAGTCCAAAGAAATTCTTATAGACGATCTCCAAACTCGCATGAAAAATATTTTTTGTCACTTATGTGGTCAATGTTTCAACTGGACTAGTAATCTGAAAAGACATATCATGATTCACACATGGGAAAGATCCCATTGTTGCAGTGACTGTGGCAAAGGCTTCAGGTCGGGTGATTTGTCTGACAAAGCATAGGAGTATTCACACGATGACAAACCGTTTCCTTGCTCGGTTTGTCATCGTGTTTTTAACAGACGAGATAACCTGAAAGTGCATATGAGAGTTCACACAGGGAGAGAGACCCTATATGTGTTCTGAATGCTATAAATGTTTTGCCACGTTAGCTTCACTGAATAAGCACCAGACAATGCACAATGAGGAATGACCGTATGTGTGCACTGATTGCGGTACACGCTTCAAAGCGCTTGAATCCCAAAGAAGGCACACGAAGAGTGTTCACAAGAAGGAGCATACATGACAATGCCTTGTATGGGGTTATGGTATCAGACAGAAGATTGAGGCACATTCTAACCAACATTGGACAGGAGAACAGCCCTTCAGGACAAATGCATTGCATTATGGAATCAGCACAGTAGTATCCATTAGTTAGTTTACCAACTGCAAATAGCAGACAGAGGTTATTTATGTGCATAAAGGGACGCATTCTGTATCTTGTTGACAGCCAAGCTAATTTAAAAAAAATATATATAAATCCACAGTCGGACGCATTTAATTGGCTGGGATGCTGGATCCGGCCTAACCCAAATCCAGGCCTACGTAAACCCAACCACAGAAGTGATCTGTTTAGATTAGATCTAATGTTGACCTGTTATGATGGGAATTAAAATTATCTTCTCAACATTCTGAATCAAGTTAGCATTTTTGGCCTCCATTTCAACTAGTGATTCAATTGTGTACTATTCTGCTTTTCTCCATTCCCATTGGTGATTGAGAGACTTCCATGGCACGTTTGGTCTTTGACTGTGATGCTGCAGACTGAACCAAAGCTATTATCTGCAAGGTTCTGAACATTTCACATGACTGTATACACACGACGACATTCTTCAAAAACGACTCGACATGATTTCAAAATTCAATGAGAAACAACAGAATTTCAACCAATCATGTATTTTTTATTGGTTAGCTATTAACAAGAGTTACACTGACTTACAACTTGCTGTTCAAAACAAGAAGTTTCACATAATGCTGCATTCTCACCTGCAGCTCATCATAAAATGCATAACATGGCTGAAAAATATGACTATATATCAAGACATTCGAGATTCTGATATGGTGGTGTTGTTCCAGACAGTCTTTTTTTTCAATGGGGATACACATCTTGGAAGATTAAAACACATAGCAGCACTTCACCAGGCTTTGTGAGATCTGATCATCTGCAACATGATTGAAATAAACACAACCTGGAACGGACCCATTTTCCACTCTAACTTCACCTCCCTGAGCATGACAAAGTCAGGAATTGCTTGGCTCATTTCGCTTTCACTCAAAGACAAACAGAAACAACAATAACAGACAATGATAAATAAAAAACAATGAACAAAGATTGTATTTATATCAACCCTTGCAATTTGTCATCTCTGTACTGCAGCTCAACTCTCATCTCCAGATATTCCACATTTGATCGCCAACTATATCTTTTCCTGCCTCCCTCCTTCCTGTCTTTTCTTCCATTCCCCTTCCTTGATCCTCTTTGACCCTTACCTTCTCTAGATCTCCTCTCCCCTTCTCCCCCACTAGTCCCAGACCCTTCTGGAGCTGTGCAATGCCCACTCTCTGGATCCATGTTGAAGGATAGGGTCTTCCTGGGGTTAAGCTCAGAGTGACCATCAGAGCCTCTCCTGTGGGTCCCAAATCGAGGAACATTTCTGGTAAGGAGCATGGCATTTGTTGTCGACCTTGCGTCCCTGAGTGAAAGAAACGGAAAACTAATTGTAATGTGAATTCTATTGCATTCTTAGTCTAATATAACTGCATTCTGTAACTGCCTTTATGAGTTCCCAAATGAGTAATCAACACAGTGTTGTAGGTTGACGTTTTAGTTGTTGACCACAATAGTGACGTACTGTATGACCCCACTCTTCAAACAAGTAGACTGTAACCAACTGTTAGAGGAAATCTAAATTCCTATATGTTTTGTAGCCAAAACCAAATTCACACTATTTTTGCAAAGAAATAGATCTTGAAGAGTACTGGTACATACACATTTTTCCACAGGTTATAAACTGAAAATGACGTCAGCGTTTTCTAAATGATCTATCTCTTCATGACACCGGTAGAGAGGCCCTATAGTTCTTGAGCCTTCGCTCCTCGCCTAAAGCCAAGGTCAGTCATTGTAAATCAGCATTCTTGACAGTCTGGAGATAGTTCATTCATTTGTACAAAGGAACAGACCGTCATTGTTACTAGACTCCTGACTATATTGTATACAATTGGGAATGGGAGCAAGAGGGAAAATTCATATATATACATAATAGCATTTGGACTAGTCAGTCCTGATTGAAATGTATACATAATTAGTCATCATTGATAAAAATTCCCTTAACACCAACATCATGCATAGGCTTACCAGTTGTGGAGTGAAGCACATGAGCAACCTCAATGTTACCTTCAGAGAGAAGATATCACAGTTATTGTCATTTAAAAACAACACAGACAACAATAAAACTATTCTTTCAGAGTTCAGATGTTGAGTATAGCAAGCATAGAATAAACTGATTTAATCATGCTTTCAAAATACAAGCGTCTGATGGTGGGAATGTATAAGAAGCCAAGTGAATAAATCAACATGCATCCATAATCAATAGACAACTGTTTATCAAAATGAGAATGAAAATATATAATGAAAATGAAATATAAGAAAAAATGAAAACATTCATATATTTACTTGATCTTCCCTGTTGCGTAGTGACTTGCCTGTCTAACCCACATATGAATACCTCTGAATTTGTTTTCCTAAATGTGCATGTGATGTTATCCCACAAAAGCAATAAACATTTCAAGTGAATTTATTTACTTGAGCTGGGGGATCCTGTATGGTCTATTCAGAGCCAGGGCTAAAGGAGGCTGATCTCGGTGTGTCTCTCTGGGAGTCTGCTGGTTCAGGAAAGGGGCGCCCTCAGAGCATCTGCAGCTGTTGTGTTTTCAGACATTTTCAATCTCTATCTAGCCCAGGCCGTTATCCCCAATTGCTTCAAGACGTCCACTATCCTCCCAGTGCCCAAGAAAGGGAAAGTAACTGAACTGAACTGAATGACTGCATCACCTCCTCTCTCCCCGACACACTCGACCTTCTCCAATTCGCTTATCCCCCGACAGATCCATGGAAGACGCCTTCATGACACAACAGTAGTAGGACTGATTACCAACAACGACGAGGCTGCCTACAGGGAAGAGGTTGCCAGGTAAACAACCTCTCCCTCAATGTCAGCAAAACAAAGGAGCTGATTGTGGAATTCAGGAACGCCCCCATCCTTATCAACAGGACCGCCATGGAGACGGTCAAAAACTTCAAGTTCCTCAGCGTACACATCTCCAAGGAGCTGAAATGGTCAAACCATACCATGTTCAAGAAGGCACGACAGCGATTCTTTAACCTCAGAAGGCTAAAGAAATGTAGCCTGTCCCCGAGGGCCCTCATAGTGTTCTACAGGAGCAACATCGAGAGCATACTATCGGCCTGCATCACAGCCTGGTACGGCAATTCCATTGCAGCTGACCGCAAGGCACTACAGAGGATGGTATGCTCAGCCGAATGCACATTGGGTGCACACTGCCTGCCCTACATGACACCTACAGCACCAGGTGTCGCTGGAAGGCCACGAAGATCATCAGGTTCCTCAGCCAAGCCACGGCCTGTTCTCCCCGCTTCCATCACTCAGACGTGGGCAGTACAGGATTATCATGGTTAAAACGAACAGACTGGCCAATACGTTCTACCCCACAGACCATCAGTCTGCTAAATAGCCACCAATAGTCAGCTACCTGCTCCCCTTGTCCCCCTCCTACCTCTTAGAAATTGAGTGGGACTGAGGGAGAGAAAAAGGGGAGGAGAGAAAGAAGACAGAACAATCAATACCAACTTTTCCAAGATGAATAGAAAGAACTACTGGCAGCTATTTGTATATCTGCATTTTCAGTACAGTGCCATCCTTAGCGGCATCATAAAAACCCAGAAAATAAATTTTTCAGGGATACATTATCTTCAACCTAGCTTCATTTTCCCCTGAAAATCTGATGTGAGGATCCTGCAAGGGTATTTCTTTAACACCTGCTACGTTAGGTTAGTACAGTACTGACCTGAGGGTATAGTAGTGGTGTGTTTGGGGGTAGAGGGAGTGGTCCCGGTAGGGTTCAAGACAGTGCTGCTCTTCCATACGACCACGTTGGGCGTGACTCATCATGGTGAGGAACTTGTCCTGCTCAGCTGGTGCTCCCTGTTGGACAATAACAAAGAGTTGGTCCTGGGAACCGAACCCCTAATCCTGGTATTGCATGCTCTACCAGCTGAGCTACAGTGGACCAATGCCAGATATAAGGGCCTGTTATATCCCCTTTATCTAATTAGAAAAGCTATAAATGACTTGAGAAGCATGTGGTGTTTATGAAGACCTCATGAATGCTCAAAGCCTTTACACATTAAAACAATTGGGACAAATATTTGCTATTCAGACTGAGACATAATGCAGTATTAAGAGGTGAGGTTAAGCATGCATAAGCAATTAAGATCAGTGCCATGAGGTCTCTAATTCTAAACAGGCTTATGGTCAATGTCAATTACATTAAACAAATACCTTCAGCATCGATTGTGAAAGCCATAGAAATGGAAATTAGAATCCATGTATGCAATAAATATAGGGACAGTTTCCTGGACACATTATGCCTAGTCCTGGGCTAAAAATAATCTCAACCAAAAGTGTTTTTCCAGGCTTAATCTGCACCCAGACTAGTACTGTTTTTTTCTCCTAGCTTCAAAACCAGGGATTCTATAAGCATTCTCATGGCAGCTAGAACATATGACATTTCAATAAGACACAATGTACAAAACGAGTAAAATGTATGCATATTGTTTATTCATAATTGACTAAAAGACAAAGGCCCAAACATGAAAGTGCATGTTACTACACTACAGTAGTAAAGACATTTAGACATACGAAAACAAATGTAACTTGGGAGAGGCACAAATATTTAATGGTCCCAACACAAAAGTTGCATCTCAATAGTCTAGAGGCCACTGCTCCTTATGTCCTTTAGTTCATCTGCACTAACAGGACAAAAGGAGAAGAAGCCACTTTAGACTTGAGATGCAACCCATATTTGTAACTCAATTACAGTTGAAGACAGAGACAGATTAAAATGATCCTCATAATATAAGGACTGTTTTAATTTAATATTCAGAGCAAAAAATGTCCATCACAGCATTACATTAATACGTATGTACATAATTTATTTTACTTCAATCGTAATTAAAGAAATTCAATAAAAGATTGAGAATCAAAAGATACTCTCCCTTTAATGACTACATCTTAAACCGGCACTTTGTTTTACAGTTAGACGAGTACACAAGCGTCTCATAATGAGCAGACCAGGGTTCAAATAGTATTTGTTCTCTTTCAAATACTTTAACTGTGCTTAATTGAACTTGTCTAACCCAAAAGAACCACTGGAACAGTCCGAAAAGTGCAAACTGCAAATCCCACTGATCTGGCACTCCCAGCAGGCTTAATCGAAACACTCAACATATTTGAAAGAAAACAAGCACAATTTGAATCCAGGTTTGTGTTCAGATCCATTCTCTCTGCAGACTCAGAACAGCTCCCTTCCAGGCCGAGGACATATCTAGCTTTCAGGAGTTGGATCCAGGTCCAGCTTCTTCAGATCATTTAGGAAGCTGGTGGGTGTGACAATGTGAGACGAACCTATAGAGAGAAGGGGAACAGACAACACAGAAACATTAACACTATAGTAGTACTTTTCTGGAACCCAAAAGACGCTTACATTCGTTGTGAAGATTCACGACAAAAATGTATGGAGAGAGAGAGACTTGGCGGTGCATTTACCAGACATAAAAAACATGCATGCTGGGGAATATACAGTGCCTTCAGAAAGTATTGACTTTTCCCACATTTTGTTGGGTTACAGCCTCAATTTCGACATGTTTTGTTACTATCCTACACACAATATCCCATGTCAAAGTGAAATTGTCTTAAAAAAAATGTTTACAAATTTAAAATATTTAAGCTGAAATGTCTTGAGTAAATAAGTATTTAACCCTTTTGCTATTGAAAGCCTAAATAGGTTCAGGAATAAAAATGTGCTTAACAAGTCACATAATAAGTTGCATGGACTCACTGTGTGCAATAATAGTGTTCATCATGATTTTTGAAGGACTACCTCATCTCTGTACCCCACACATACAGATAATTGTAAGGTACCGCAGTTGAGCAGTGAATTTCAAACAGATTCAACCACAACAACCAGAGGTGCCTCACAAAGAGACAACCAATGCCTCACAAAGAAAGGCACCTATTGGGAGACGGGTAAAAAAAAAAAAAATTAAAAGCAGACATCCCTTTGAGTGTGGTGAAGTTATTAAATTACACTTTGGATGGCGTATCAATACACCCGGTCACTACAAAGATACAGGCGTCATTCCTAACTCAGTTGCCGAAGAGGAAGGAAACCGCTCAGGAATTTCACCATGAGGCGAATGGTGACATTAAAACAGTTAGAGTTTAATGGCTGTGATAGGATAAAATTGAGGATGGATCAACAACATTGTGTACTGATTAAAAATAAACACAACATGCAACAATTTCAAAGATTTTACGGAGATACAGTTCATATAAGGAAATCAGTCAATTGACTTAAATTAATTAGGCTCTATTCTATGGATTTCACATGAATGGTTTGGGCACAGCCATGGGTGGGCCTGGGAAGGCATAGACACATCCACTTGGGAATTTTTTTTGTGCCCGACCTGGTTCAGTCTGCTTCAACTTGACAGCAGGACAATAACCTAAAACACAAGGCCAAATCTACACTGGAGTTGCTTACCAAGAAGACAATGAATGTTCCTGAGTGGCCGAGTTACAGTTTTGACTTAAATCTACAGCAAGACCTGAAAAATGGTTGTCTAGCCATGATCAACAAACAATTTGACAGAGCTTGAAGAATTTTGAAAAGAATAAACATACAAAATGCACAATCCAGGTGTGGAAAGCTCTTAGAGACTTACCCAGAGGTGTAAGGTGCTTCTACAAAGTATTGACTCAGGGGTGTAAATACTTAAGTAAATTAGATATATTTCTATACATTTCATTTTCAATACATTTGCAAAAATGTCTGAAAACATGTTTCCACCTTCTCATTATTATTGTATTGTGTCTAGAGAAGAAGAAAAAAACAGCCTGAATTGAAAATGGATTACATGTAACCCAACAACATGTGGAATAAGTCAAGGAGTATGAATACTTTCTGAAGGCACTGTAGGAACTTTTAGCGCCACCAGCAGGGGAATTCCAAACGAGGGTACATGGTGTGTCATCATTGTAAATAAAATAAAAAAATTAAACTGCCTTGCCTGGTTAAAGAAAATGTTAAATAAAATAAAGTGTACACTTAAGGTTCAGTCCAACTATTGTGTTCCTTACCAATCAGGACCTCCCATTTTCCATCGGTGGCTCGAGTGACCTCGTAGGCGGAGCGCATCTCGGAGTGGGACACACCTCCGATCATGAAGATGATGAGCCGAGGGCCGGAACGATACTCCGTTGGAGACTTGTTCTTGTGCCATTGTCCAAACCGAGCACTGCTGCAGTATGATATAAATGTACACATAGTAAAACATATAGATACCTAATTATGTACAGATTATCTGTGCCAGCAAAATAAAATAACACATGTAGACTACCATTCAAAAGTTGAGTCACTTCGGCATTTTTGTCCATCAAAATAAATTTTATGTTATCAGAAATACAGAGTAGACATTGTTATTGTTGCAAATGACTATTGTAGCTGGAAACGGCAGATTTTTTTTATGGAATATCTACAAAGGTGTACAGAGGTCCATTATCAACAACCATCACTCCTGTGTTCCAATGACACGTTGTGTTAGCTAATCCAAGTGTATCATTTTAAAAAGGCGAATTGATCATTAGAAAACCCTTTTGCAATTACAGTTGAAGTCAGAAGTTTACATACACCTTAGCCAAATACATTTTTCACAATTCCTGACATTTAATCCTCGTAAAAATCCCGTTTTAGGCCAATTAGGATCACCACTTTATTTTACGAATGTGAAATGTCAAAATAACAGTAGGGAGAATGATTTATTTCAGCTTTCATTTCTTTCATCACATTCCCAGTGGGTCAGAAGTTTACATACACTCAATTAGTATTTGGTTGCATTGCCTTAAAATTGTTTAACTTGGGTCAAACATTTCGGGTAGCCTTCCACAAGCTTCCCACAATAAGTTGGGTGAATTTCAGCCCATTCCTTCTGACAGAGCTGGTGTTACTGAGTCAGGTTTGTAGGCCTCCTTGCTCGCACATGCTTTTTCACTTCTGCCCACAAATTTTCTATAGGATTGAGGTCAGGGCTTTGTGATGGCCACTCCAATACCTTGACTTTGTTGTCCTTAAGCCATTTTGCCACAACTTTGGAAGTATGCTTGGGGTCATTGTCCATTTGGAAGACCCATTTGCCTTGAGATGTTGCTTCAATATATCCACATCATTTTCCGTCCTCATGATTTCATCTATTTTGTGAAGTGCACCAGTCCCTCCTGCAGCAAAGCACCCCCACAACATGATGCTGCCACCCCCGTGCTTCACTATAGGGATGGTGTTCTTCGGCTTGCAAGCCTCCCGCTTTTTCATCCAAACATAACGATGGTCACGATGGCCAAACACTTCTATTTTTGTTTCTTCAGACCATTTCTCTAAAAAGTACAATCTTTGTCCCCATGAGCAGATGCAAACTGTATTCTGGCTTTTTTTAAATGGCGGTTTTGGAGCAGTGGTTTCCTTGCTGAGCGGCCTTTCAGGTTATACTTTTTTACCCGTTTCCTCCAGCATCTTCACAAGATCCTTTGCTGCTGTTCTGGGATCGATTTGCACTTTTCGCACCAAAGTATGTTCATCGAGAAGACAGAATGAGTCTCCTTCCTGAGCGGTATGACAGCAGAGTGGTCCCATGGTGTTTATACTTGCGTACTATTGTTTGTACAGATGAACGTGGAACTTTCAGGCATTTGGAAATTGCTTCCAAGGATGAACCTGACTTGTGGAGGTCTACAATTATTTTTCTGAGGTCTTGGCTGATTTCTTTTGATTTTCCAATGATGTCAAGCAAAGAGGCACTGATTTGAAGTTAGGCCTTGAAATACATCCACAGGTACTCCTCCAATTGACTCAAATGATGTCAATTAGCCTATCAGAAGCTTCTAAAGCCATGACATAATTTTCTGAAATTTTCCAAGCTGTTTAAAGGCACAGTCAACTTAGTGTATGTAAACTTCTGACCCACTGGAATTGTGATACAGTGAATTATAAGTGAAATAATCTGTCTGTAAACAATTGTTGGAACAATTACTTGTGTCATGCACAAAAGTAGATGTCCTAACCGACTTGCTAAAATGATAGTTTGTTAACAAGACATTTGTGGAGTGGTGGAAGACCGAGTTCATGGCTCCAACCTAAGTGTAGGTAAACTTCCGACTTCAACTGTATGTTAGCACAGCTGAAAACTGTTGTTCTGATTAGACTCACTTGAGTATCTGGAGCATCAGCATTTGTTGTAGAAACATCAAGGATGATCAATGAAAACAGGATGAACCTGAGCTCAATTTCAAGTCTCATAGCAAAGGGGCTGAATAGTTATGTAAATAAGGAGTCGGTTTTTAGAGATGTTTGCTTATTTATAAATAAAAAACATGTTTTTGCCTTGTCCTTTTGGGGTATTGTGTGTGTAGATTGATAACAATGTTTTGATTAATACATTTTAGAATAAGGCATTACAAACATATGGAAAAAGTCAAGGGGTCTGAATACTTTCAAAATGAACTGAACAACATGAACAAGCGATGTCAACAAACTAAAAATAAAATAACTCCTCGTATGGGGCAGGGGAGATTATTCACAGGCTGTCTAATGGCAGCTTGGATCAACTAACTTTTCACCTCTCCAGCTCACATAACGACAGCAAAGCTATATTTTCAAGATGACAAGTGAGGATAAAGTGTTAATGTATGTGACCCTTCTGTCCCTGGCTCAGCCCCACCCCTTCCATGTTGTGTGCCCCCCCTCCATGTTGTGTGCCCCCTCCCCATGGTGTATACACACACCTGACTGTCGTCTGCATGGTGTTAATGGGGGCAGGGTCAGAGATGAACGGCCACTGCTTCCTGTCCAGCTTGTCTGTTATGGCATTCTGGGAAAATAGACAGACAGGGTTGGTCAGACTTGGGCTGTGACAGTCATGGCCTTTGGATAACCTTTCAAATAGCAAAACATATAATAAAATACTTTCAATAATCTCCTTCTGACTGCATGTGCTGCCATAGAAATAGAATGAATAGAACAGGCGTCCCTATTCAAGTCAATGATGGTATAATGGGTGGACTGGCGGCCATTGCCAATGTACCGATAGAAGCAAAGCAGGGAGTGTACCCATCAATTGTTGATTCAACTCAGCTGACCTTACAAAAAACACATTCCATTGCATAAGCCACATCAGTTAACATTTTTTGAATGAACATTCTTTATTATCATGGACATATTGCCTCACAATAGTACCAGTCAGTTCTCATGTAATAAGGAATTCGACCACGCCCACAAATTGGGGAAAACCAACCTTCTTTCCTGTTATTCCCCATTGTACAGGATTTTTTTTGTTATACAGAAACAACAAAACATGCAGAAAAGCTGCTGTGTTGCTCAATGTACATGTAGCCAAGTCAAAAAGTAGGCTACACGTAGCTGTGTGTGTGGAAAACATTTCATCACAAGACATTTAACTTGTTTAGTACAGTCCGTTTGTAACTCCACTCACTACTTGTATAGTCTGTTTGTGTTGTTGGTCTTCGATAGCTTAATGTTCCAGTCGGTAGCTAGTACTCTCACTCAAGTCGCTGCTGGCTAGCTAGCATCGTCAAGACAGAAAAGGGGGATGTGGGAAGCCTTGCGTTTTTTCCTGAGTAGTGAGAACGCAAGAGAGTAGGCAATGTTGAAACGTCATTTTTAGACATGGCCTTTTCTTCAATGTATTTTTGTAATTGACGAAAACAAGGAAATTGCGGTTGAAAAATGTTTTTGATGTGAGCAACTGGGGTAACCACAGGTTGTCTTCCACACAGACGGGCAGGGTCGCGACGTTCTAATACCGACTGGGTCTATATCAGGAAGTCATTGCGAGTGTACCCATGAGTTTACTAGTCAAATTGCCAAGGTTATAGGTTCCAAGCCACTTCTATTCATTCTATTTCTGTGTGCTGCTGAATTGTGGATGGTGTTTTTGTTGCTCGTTTCAGTAAGGAGCAACAAAGTTTAATCACTTTGTTTAGAATCCACCAAAACGGACTCAACTGCACTACTGCCCGGCCATCCTGTTTTCAGTCAGCTATTCATGGATCCACCTGTATCAAAATACCCAATTCGGATCCAGAACTGTAAATAATGTCACGGGTCTTATCTTATATTATTGTCAATGTATAAGTCATTTTAACAGACTTGTCCAGAAGGACCCATACAGGTCCGAATGGTCCCGAATGGTCCGAATGCGACTTCTCAGAAATTGTATAATTGATGTTGCTTTCCACGAGAGCAGCGCCTGGAGCTTGTTGTTGGCCAAGCATAAGTCATCAAAGCGGCAATTGGCTACAGTCAGAGTCTCCGTGTCTGGCAAAAGTTGGGAGATATCTAATCAATGGAATTAAAATAACGGAATTAATTGTTAAAGGAGAACGAAAGGCTACAACGACCAAGAGGTAGGCTGCTATGTAATAATCTGAAAGGAGTTATTTGTAACTGTGTAGGACGAGAAAGTGCATGCAGCCTCAATTAGACTAGCTTCATGTTTGATGCAGTCAAGACAGGTACTATGTATATTGAACTATATCATATTGAATGATAAATAACCTAACTATGGCAGCCATTAATCTACTATAGTACAAGTCTTTCTTGGAGTCTCTCCTTCACTCACAGTTCAGACACACAGCACGGCCCCTGCTAGAGAGCCACCTCTCTTCCTCACACTTTATCAGCTCTTGTTAATGAAGCATCTTAAAAATGTACTTTTCTGCTGCTTCCTTCATTCGGATCCGACCGAGTCTGGATCCGACCAGGTCTATATGGAACGGGTCTACTTGTCCCGGGTCCGTTCGGAAAGTGTCTCTATATTGAAAAAATACAGTGCCTTGCGAAAGTATTCGGCCGCCTTGAACTTTGCGACCTTTTGCCACATTTCAGGCTTCTAACATAAAGATATAAAACTGTATTTTTTTGTGAAGAATCAACAACAAGTGGGACACAATCATGAAGTGGAACGACATTTATTGGATATTTCAAACTTTTTTAACAAATCAAAAACTGAAAAATTGGGCGTGCAAAATTATTCAGCCCCTTTACTTTCAGTGCAGCAAAACTCTCTCCAGAAGTTCAGTGAGGATCTCTGAATGATCCAATGTTGACCTAAATGACTAATGATGATAAATACAATCCACCTGTGTGTAATCAAGTCTCTGTATAAATGCACCTGCACTGTGATAGTCTCAGAGGTCCGTTAAAAGCGCAGAGAGCATCATGAAGAACAAGGAACACACCAGGCAGGTCCGAGATACTGTTGTGAAGAAGTTTAAAGCCGGATTTGGATACAAAAATATTTCCCAAGCTTTAAACATCCCAAGGAGCACTGTGCAAGCGATAATATTGAAATGGAAGGAGTATCAGACCACTGCAAATCTACCAAGACCTGGCCGTCCCTCTAAACTTTCAGCTCATACAAGGAGAAGACTGATCAGAGATGCAGCCAAGAGGCCCATGATCACTCTGGATGAACTGCAGAGATCTACAGCTGAGGTGGGAGACTCTGTCCATAGGACAACAATCAGTCGTATATTGCACAAATCTGGCCTTTATGGAAGAGTGGCAAGAAGAAAGCCATTTCTTAAAGATATCCATAAAAAGTGTCGTTTAAAGTTTGCCACAAGCCACCTGGGAGACACACCAAACATGTGGAAGAAGGTGCTCTGGTCAGATGAAACCAAAATTGAACTTTTTGGCAACAATGCAAAACGTTATGTTTGGCGTAAAAGCAACACAGCTCATCACGCTGAACACACCATCCCCACTGTCAAACATGGTGGTGGCAGCATCATGGTTTGGGCCTGCTTTTCTTCAGCAGGGACGGGGAAGATGGTTAAAATTGATGGGATGATGGATGGAGCCAAATACACGACCATTCTGGAAGAAAACCTGATGGAGTCTGCAAAAGACCTGAGACTGGGATGGAGATTTGTCTTCCAACAAGACAATGATCCAAAACATAAAGCAAAATCTACAATGGAATGGTTCAAAAATAAACATATCCAGGTGTTAGAATGGCCAAGTCAAAGTCCAGACCTGAATCCAATCGAGAATCTGTGGAAAGAACTGAAAACTGCTGTTCACAAATGCTCTCCATCCAACCTCACTGAGCTCGAGCTGTTTTGCAAGGAGGAATGGGAAAAAATGTCAGTCTCTCGATGTGCAAAACTGATAGAGACATACCCCAAGCGACTTACAGCTGTAATCACAGCAAAAGGTGGTGCTACAAAGTATTAACTTAAGGGGGCTGAATAATTTTGCACGCCCAATTTTTCAGTTTTTGATTTGTTAAAAAAGTTTGAAATATCCAATAAAAGTCGTTCCACTTCATGATCTTGTCCCACTTGTTGCTGATTCTTCACAAAAAAATACAGTTTTATATCTTTATGTTAGAAGCCTGAAATGTGGCAAAAGGTCGCAAAGTTCAAGGGGGCCGAATACTTTCGCAAGGCACTGTATATATACACATATCGGGTCCGGGTGGGAAAGCCCCAGGCCCATTTCAGAACGGGTCCAACATTTTGGACCAGTGAAGTCCTCTACCACACTGTCTGTCTATCCTTCCTCTTCCATACCTCCATCACATCTTTGATGGTGGGTGTCCATCGGGAGAGCTGGTATGTGCTCTCCTTGCTCTCTTTCTTCTCAGGCAGTGTTTTCCCAGCATTGGGAGCCTGAAACATTTCACATAATTCAAATATAAACAAGGGAAAAAAGGCTTCACTGTAAAGAGATGCAATCGTTCAATGTGTGAGAGAGAGCAACAGAGAGAGACAGTTGGACAGAGCGAGAGAGGGACAGACAGACAGAGCCCTACTGACCCCTGCGATGATGGGGCAGCCCAGGTGCTGTAGGTTGGTGATGATGTTGCGGTTTGCCTGCACGTTGGCGTGCTGGATTAACTTGGTCAGATTCTCCTCTCCAATGCCTGTGTGTGAGGAGGCCACCGTTATACAGAGTAGAGCTGGAGAATGTAATGACGACTCATCACCAAGTTAGCCTAATCACATTTACATTTACATTTAAGTCATTTAGCAGACGCTCTTATCCAGAGCGACTTACAAATTGGTGAATTCACCTTCTGACATCAGTGGAACAGCCACTTTACAATAGTGCATCTAAATCATTTAAGGGGGGGGGTGAGAAGGATTCCTTTATCCTATCCTAGGTATTCCTTGAAGAGGTGGGGTTTCAGGTGTCTCCGGAAGGTGGTGATTGACTCCGCTGTCCTGGCGTCGTGAGGGAGTTTGTTCCACCATTGGGGGGCCAGAGCAGCAAACAGTTTTGACTGGGCTGAGCGGGAACTGTACTTCCTCAGTGGTAGGGAGGCGAGCAGGCCAGAGGTGGATCAAAACTGCTTCTTTTGCTAGCCTGTTGTCATTCCACGAGGATCAATAGTAACCACATATATCCTTACAGAGACCACCATTATATACAGAGTAGAGCCAAGTGCTCAACCTAAAGATCACCATCTGCTCCTCTTTAATTTCAATAGCAGTCATGTGGAGAGTAGTAGCTGTGTCGTATCATATTAGAAACACTCATATTGCTGTACCTGCTGTGTGCATCTTGACAATGCACTGACAGAAAGCAGACACATTGGGATCATGCAGCCAGTGCCATTCTGTTGACCTACCCTTCTTCTTGTGGAAGACATAGAGTAGTATGATGCGGATCTTGTTGTAGGGGTCGATGTCGGTGTTGAGGAGTACAGGGACGATGCTCTTCATGGCATCCTTCAGGGGTTCCCCATCTACATCAGTCCCCATGGCCAGGTCCTGGGAAACATATGGGGGAAAACAATCAACAAAGAATGATGCCTTTAAATTCTCCCAAGCTACATCACTGCATTATCACTTCAGATCATAATCCCACAACCAGACCCAGATTACATCACTCCTGTCTCGTCTCAAGCCCTTTACACAACATTAGTGAAGTGGATGCCCACTAGGCCGCCAGAAAGCGTCAGACAATGTCTGAGTCTCAAATGGCACCCTATGCCCTATATAGTGCACTACTTTTGACCAGGACACACAGGGCTCTGGTCAAAAGTACGCGCTGGTCAAAAGTAGTGCACTAGTGAATAGCGTGCCATTTGGGAAGAAGCAGCCTATGAAGCTTTTATGAGACTCAGAGAGGAAAAATAGAGATGGGAACGTGGGGAGGTCAGCACCCCAGTGGAGGCTAGATGGGGTGTATGGGCGAGCATTATTATATGATACGATAGTACTACATATTAAAATATATTACACAACATCATGGTGACCTGGTCATTCATGGTTTAACCACCTAAGGCTAACAACCAGGGATTTGATTAATCAAGACATTCTTAAAAAAATACATTATATAGAAAACGGATGAAGATATCAGTTTGGGAAAATAAACATTTCAGTGTAGAACGGATGTCAGGAAAGATGGGAAAATTACAGAACACCAAACATAATTAAAATACTATAGGTCACTCTTGAAAAAGAGATGATTCATCTCAAGGGTCTTGCTGGTTAAAAGGTTGAATAAAAATAGGCTGTTTTACACTTCTGAGAATCAAAAACATGCTCCTGGGAGTACCTGCCAGGTCATTTGCATATGGTTTCATAAGAGAGGGAGGGAGCTTGACAGCACCCTATTCCCTATATAGTGTACTACTTTTGATCAGATCCCTGTGGGTCTTGGTCAAACGTAGTGCACTGTATAGAGAATAGGGTGCCATTTGGGACTTTTGTGGCAACACTGACCTGTTCCACCTCACACAGCTTGTCCACCGAGGCTTTGAATTTCTTCATGCAGGCCTCAGCCAGGTGCAGGTGAGTGGAGTACTGCAATCAAACATTACTTATTAATTAATAAAAAGTTGATGTCATCACTCCACACTATAATAATACTCCACTTTGTTGTTACAGCCTGAAATTCAAATGGATAAATTGTAGTTTCTCACCCATCTACACACACAAACACACACACACACACACACACACACACAACCCCATAATGACACAATCAAAACATGTTTTTAGAAATATTTAAATTGTGTGTGGGGGGTGAAATACAGTATCTCATTTACACAAGTATTCACACCCCTGAGTCAATACTTTGTAGAAGCACCTTTGATTATACAGCTGTGGGTCTTTCTTGGTAAGTCTCTAAGAGCTTTCCAAATCTGGATTGTGCAACATTTCCCAATTATTAATTTCAAAATTCTTCCAAGATCTGTCAAATTGGTTGCTGATCATTGCTAGACAACCATTTTCAGGTCTTGACAGATTTAAGTCTAAACTAACTCGGCACTTGGTAAGCAACTCCAGTGTAGATTTGGTTTTGTGTTTTAGGTTATTGTCCAGCTGAAAGGTAAATTAACCTCCCAGTGTCTGGTGGAGAGCAGACCAAACTAGCTTTTCCTCTAGGATTTTGCCTGTGCTTAGCTCCATTCCATTTATTTTTTAAATCGTGAAAAAATACCCAGTCCTTAAAGATTACTCTGTACAGGCTTCCTTCATTTCACTCTGTCAATTAGGTTAGTATTGTGGAGTAACTACAATGTTGTTGATCAATCCCTAATTTTCTTATATAACAGCAAATAAATTCTGTAACATGGTGAAATCCCTGAGCGGTTTCCTTCCTCTCCGGCAACTGAGTTAGGAAGGACTCCTGTATGTGTGTAGTGGCTGGGTGTGTTGATACACCATACAAAGTGTAATTAATAACCACATTCTCAAAGGGATATTCAGTGTCTGTATTATTTTTATTTTTTTTACCCATCTCCCAATAGGTGGCCCTTCTTTGCGAGGCATTTGAAAACATCCCTGGTCTTTGTGGTTGAATCTGTGTTTGAAATTTACTGCCCCACTGAGGGACCTTACAGATAATTGTGTGTAGGGTACAAAGATGAGGTAGTCATTCAAAAATCATAAACACTATTATTGCACACAGAGTGAATCCATGCAACTTGTGTAACTTAAGCAAATGTTTACTCCTGAACATATACAGTGCCTTGCGAAAGTATTCGGCCCCCTTGAACTTTGCGACCTTTTGCCACATTTCAGGCTTCAAACGTAAAGATATAAAACTGTATTTTTTTGTGAAGAATCAACAACAAGTGGGTCACAATCATGAAGTGGAACGACATTTATTTGATATTTCAAACTTTTTTAACAAATCAAAAACTGAAAAATTGGGCGTGCAAAATTATTCAGCCCCCTTAAGTTAATACTTTGTAGCGCCACCTTATGCTGCGATTACAGCTGTAAGTCGCTTGGGTTGTGTCTCTATCAGTTTTGCACATCGAGAGACTCAAATTTTTTCCCATTCCTCCTTGCAAAACAGCTCGAGCTCAGTGAGGTTGGATGGAGAGCATTTGTGAACAGCAGTTTTCAGTTCTTTCCACAGATTCTCGATTGGATTCAGGTCTGGACTTTGACTTGGCCATTCTAACACCTGGATATGTTTATTGTTGAACCATTCCATTGTAGATTTTGCTTTATGTTTTGGATCATTGTCTTGTTGGAAGACAAATCTCCGTCCCAGTCTCAGGTCTTTTGCAGACTCCATCAGGGTTTCTTCCAGAATGGTCGTGTATTTGGCTCCATCCATCTTCCCATCAATTTTAACCATCTTCCCTGTCCCTGCTGAAAAAAAGCAGGCCCAAACCATGATGCTGCCACCACCATGTTTGACAGTGGGGATGGTGTGTTCAGCGTGATGAGCTGTGTTGCTTTTACGCCTAACATAACGTTTTGCATTGTTGCCAAAAAGTTCAATTTTGGTTTCATCTGACCAGAGCACCTTCTTCCACATGTTTGGTGTGTCTCCCAGGTGGCTTGTGGCAAACTTTAAACGACACTTTTTATGGATATCTTTAAGAAATGGCTTTCTTCTTGCCACTCTTCCATAAAGGCCAGATTTGTGCAATATACGACTGATTGTTGTCCTATGGACAGAGTCTCCCACCTCAGCTGTAGATCTCTGCAGTTCATCCAGAGTGATCATGGGCCTCTTGGCTGCATCTCTGATCAGTCTTCTCCTTGTATGAGCTGAAAGTTTAGAGGGACGGCCAGGTCTTGGTAGATTTGCAGTGGTCTGATACTCCTTCCATTTCAATATTATCGCTTGCACAGTGCACCTTGGGATGTTTAAAGCTTGGGACATATTTTTGTATCCAAATCCGGCTTTAAACTTCTTCACAACAGTATCTCGGACCTGCCTGGTGTGTTCCTTGTTCTTCATGATGCTCTCTGCGCTTTTCACGGACCTCTGAGACTATCACAGTGCAGGTGCATTTATACGGAGACTTGTTTACACAAGACTTGTTTATCATCATTAGTCATTTAGGTCAACATTGGATCATTCAGAGATCCTCACTGAACTTCTGGAGAGAGTTTGCTGCACTGAAAGTAAAGGGGCTGAATAATTTTGCACGCCCAATTTTTCAGTTTTTGATTTGTTAAAAAAGTTTGACATATCCAATAAATGTCGTTCCACTTCATGATTGTGTCCCACTTGTTGTTGATTCTTCCCAAAAAAAGTTTTATATCTTTATGTTAGAAGCCTGAAATGTGGCAAAAGGTCGCAAAGTTCAAGGGGGCCGAATACTTTCGCAAGGCACTGTATTTAGGCTTGCCATAACCAAGGGGTTGAATACTCAACACAATTTTACATTATGGAGTATTGTGTGTAGGCCAGTGACAACATTTTAATTTAATCAATTTCAAATTCAGTCTGTAACAAAACAAAATGTGGAAAAAGTTAATGAGTGTGAATACTTTCTGAAGGCACAGTAGAATGAAAAAATGCTACTGGGCATATGCATTATAAAAGTGGCCTGCTACACCAGATGCGCAACGTTTGCAGAGGGTAATACGCTCCTATTCATTTAAATTAAAATCAGGCTCACACCCCTTGAGTGTAAAATTCACCGTTTTTTTATGTGCAGCTCACGCCCGAGAACAATGACTTGCCCTTTTGGGTGAGGATCATAGGCGACATTCAGAACAAGACTGATGGTAAATAAGAATTAATGAATTGACTGACTGATGTAAGAGATATTTATATCTTTAGAGTTTAGTCGGGAGATGGTAACATGTTAAATAACTTTGTGGTTCCCCAGATTAATACTTAATTGTTATATGATTCATTTAATCGCATAATAATTGAACGTGGTATGTAATCATGTTAGAAAATAACAGCCAAACACATTAATGACACAACAGTAGCTTGCACTAAGCTTTCAGCGTAGCAGGTAAATAACATTCTGTTTGCTAGTAAAGACATTGGAACATGGCCCATGTCTTTGACAAAACACCCAGGTGCTTTTCTATATGCTATTAAATGGGAATAGAACACGTGTTGACATTTAGACTGACCGTATGTGATCACTGGAGAGACATGAAAGCCAGTCTCAACCAATCAACTGATTTTTGATGGAAAGACGAGGAATACCCACCAAGCTGAGTTCCTTCTGGTACTGTGGCATCTTCTTCAACATCTGAGACAGGTCTTTGATATTGGCCTTATCAGTGGACATCCTCTTGCTCTCACAGAACACACGCAGCAGCTCCGTCACTTTCCTAGAACACGAACAATGAGCATCAACATCTGACAAAGACTATACCAGGGTTGGGTTCAATTCAGTGTTCAATTAAGAAAGCGTATTCACGATATACATTTCTATAATTCACTTCCTGAATAGAACACGAAACTTACCTCAACCAGCTCTGGATCATATCACCTCTTATTGGTCGAGGTTAGATTAGTTAAAAACACTAGTTGTATGCAATCTTAATGATTGTGTGTCTTACTTGGTGACGTCAGCTATGTGCATGTGTCTCAGCTGGATCCACAGCTCATCGTCTTCGTCCAGAAGAACCTCCTTCTCCTTAGAGTCCCCGATCCCAGTCGTCTGATATCTACAACACACAGGGATTGTATTATACAGGGATACCATATGAGAGATACATATCACAATTAGAAGGTAAATATACATTCGTACTATGTATAGCTACATTAACAATAATAATGTCGGAGAAAGGTTATACTCCTAACCTGTAAAATGACTAACTGAAATGTAAAACTAACCCTTAAACAATTCTGAAATTAAGAATCGTTTTGCATGTCAGGCATGTCTGTATAGCATTTTCCATATGTTCATCATAGGCCCTGGTCAAAAGTAGTGCACTATATTGGGAATAGGTTGCCAAACTAAGCCTACTTGTAGATGTCCTGGTTGATGTCAAGAAGGTCATAGACCATGGCCTGGAATGTCAGCTCGTGCAGAATGGGAGAGATGGGGTCAAAGCCACGATCCACAATTAATAGCTGTGACCTGGCCTTGTCAGGACCCTGAAAACGCATCAGACATTTCATGTCAGGGCAAGAAATGATACCTAGAAATGTAACTTATAGCCTCCCGGTTGGCGCAGTGGTCTAGGGCACTGCATCGCAGCGCTAGCTGGGCCACCAGAGACTCTGGGTTCGCGCCTTGTCTCGTCGCGCACCAGCGACTCCTGTGGTGGGCCGGGCGCAGTGCGCGCTAACCAAGGTAGCCAGGTGCACTGTGTTTCCTCCGACACATTGGTGCGGGCTGGCTTCCGGGTTGGATGCACGCTGTGTTACGAAGCAGTGCGGCTTGGTTGGGTTGTGTTTCGGAGGACGCATGGCTTTCGACCTTCGTCTCTCCCGAGCCCGTACGGGAGTTGTAGCGATGAGACAAGATAGTAATTACTAAAAAAAACAATTGGATACCACGAAAAGGGGGTAAAAAAAAAAAAAACATTAATTACCAGTTAACCACTTCAATGCTTTGGCAGAAAGGACATTATTTTAGGTCAAATCTATTGCCTCTAGCTCCACAATAGAATGTCAGGAATGCTTTTGGGTAACAGGTTTAACCAACAAGTCACTCAGTTAGTGCCACTATCAGACTTTACCACATTCAGAATAGCCCCCCCCCCCCCCTTAAAGTACAACCCCAATAACAACAAAATATCTATTCCTTGTGTATTCTAATACCCATTTCACACTGTCTTGCACTGGCCTGCTTATGCACCCACCACAGTGGATATTTTGTGGTGAAAAAAACATATCCAAGCCAGCATAGTACAGTTCTGCACAATAGTGTGAAAATGGTATTACTGTGCTGGTACTGAGGCACAGAGACCATGGAGAAGATAAGAGCAGAAATGATATCAAAGGAATACATGCCTTC
The DNA here is from genome assembly GCF_036934945.1 of Oncorhynchus masou masou. NCBI lineage: Eukaryota > Metazoa > Chordata > Actinopteri > Salmoniformes > Salmonidae > Oncorhynchus > Oncorhynchus masou. Next base: position 514,642 of record NC_088225.1, on the reverse strand, counting down.
GGAAGTCCAACGCTTAAGGAAATGCCAGCTAGGAAAGACAGAAAAGGAGAGGAAATGCAGCCGAGCAGAGAGTGTGAAAGATAACAGGAAATCAAGTCAGAAAGTAGAAGTAGCTATGAGAAACTCACAGATGCAAGACTTCCAAAATGTTTCAATAATCATATATTAATCCTAGTATCATAAAGACAAAGTGAATGGTCATTTTGAGCCAAGCAGACATGGTACTATTAGTACTGTAAAGAAGTGTTGTGTATTGCATGAGGTGGTGAGGCATTGGTGTCTCCTCACCTCTCCCATGCTGGGGTTGTCTGCTTTATGGGCATTCAGACGCTGATACACCTCCTCAGCCAGTCTAGCATTCTCGTCAGGACCGCTATGATAGACGGAGGGAGAGAAAGAAAGAGAGGGTAACTTGCAACTGAACTAGCAGAGACACTCAAGTACAGTGGCTTGTGAAAGTATTCATTCCCTTGGCATTTTTCCTATTTGGTTGCCTTACAACCTGGAATTAAAATAGATTTTTTTGGGGGGGGGGGTTGTATCATTTGATTTACACAACACGCCTACGACTTTGAAGATGCAAAATACTCATTGTTAAACAAACAAGAAATAAGACAAGAAAAAATAAAAGAAATTGAGCGTGCCTAACTATTCACCCCCCCAAAGTCAATACTTGGTAGAGCCACCTTTTGCAGCAATTACAGCTGCAAGTATCTTGGGGTATGTCTCTAAGCTTTGCACATCTCGCCACTGGGATTTTTGCCCATTCTTCAAGGCAAAACTGCTCCAGCTCCTTCAAGTTGGATGAGTTCCGCTGGTGTACAGCAATCTAAGTCACACCACAGATTCTCAATTGGATTGAGGTCTGGGCTTTGACTAGGCCATTCCAAGACATTTAAATGTTTCCCCTTAAACCACTTGAGTGTTGCTTAACAGTATGTTTAGGGTCATTTTCCTGCTGGAAGTTGAACCTCCATCCCAGTCTCAAATCTCTGGAAGACTGAAACAGGTTTCCCTCAAGAATGTCCCTGTATTTTGCGCCATCCATCATTCCTTCAATTCCTACCCGTTTCCCAGTCACTGCAGATGAAAAACATCCCACAGCATAATGCTGCTGCCACCACCATGTTTCACTATTCTCTGGGTGATTTTAGGGTGTTGGGTTTGCGCCAGACATTGCGTTTTCCTAAATTTTAGTCTCATCTGACCAGAGTACCTTCTTCCATATGTTTAGGGAGTCTCCCACCTGCCTTTAGGGAAACACCAAATATGTTTGCTTATTTTTTCATTAAGCAATGGCTTTTTTACTGCCACTCTTTCGTAAAGCCCAGCTCTGTGGAGTGTATGGCTTAAAGTGATCCTATGGACAGATACTCCAATCTCCACTGTGGAGCTTTGCATCTCCTTCAGGGCTAGCTTGGTCTCTTTGTTGCCTCTCTGATTAATGCCCTCCTTGCCTGGTCCGTGAGTTTTGGTGGGCGGCCCCCTCTTGGCACGTTTGTTATGGTGCCATATTCCATACATTTATACATCCGTGGGATGTTCAAAGTTTCAGATATTTTTTTATAACCCAACCCTGATCTGTACTTCTCCACAACGTTGTCCCTGACCTGTTTGGAGAGCTCCTTGGTCTTCATGGTGTCGCTTGCTTGGTGGTGCCCCTTGCAGATTCTGGGGCCTTTCAGAACAGTTGTATATATACACTGAGATCATGTGACACTTAAAGTCCACCTGCATGCAATCTAACTAATTGTGTGACTACTGAAGGTAATTGGTTGTACCAGATCTTATTTAGGGGCTTCATAGCAAAGGGGGTGAATACATATGCATGCACCACTTTTCGTTTTTTTATTTGTTTGAATTTGATAATGTTTTTGATTTCACCAATTTTGGCTATTTTGTGTATGTCCATTACATGAAATCTAAATAAAAATCAATTTAAATTACAGGGTGTAATGCAACAAAATAGGAAAAACGCCAAGAGGGATGAATACATTGGCAAGGCACTGTACTCAAGAGAAAAAGACATACAAAAAGACCATTGAAGACAGGCTCTCTATGCAAGACCTGTGTGATGAGCTTTGAAAAAGTGACAATTCGCGATCCAGTTGGGGTATTGCTATCTTTTTCCACTATTGGAGGACCAAAAGTATCTCAGATGAGCACCCAATTGCCACTGAAACCTCTGGTTGCACTTGCATGCCTGTATTTATCCGACATGTCTAAGTTAAGGTATGGTGTGTATAGGTACCTGCGGTAGCGGATGGCAGGGTACTCCTTCAGGGTGTCACAGAGAGTGGCGATCTGCTCTGCCAGAGTCTCCATCATTCTGTCTTTATTCCCATCTCCAACTGGACTGTAGAACAAGTGCAGGGAGCTGGGATCGTCAAGGGAAAATACCTAGAATAGTGAAGGGAGAGGAAGGGCATGAGGGAGTGAGACCGAGAGCTTACTAACTGGGCATTTTCACAGGATACTCCTTAGAGCGATCAAACTACCATAAAATGTGTATTTTTCAATGGGAGGTGGCAAGATGCGACCAGAGTTGAGTGAAGTTCAAAGAAGGTGCTGTAGATAGTTACCCACCTGGGATTCGTACGGCAGGAAAGCCACGTTGATCTCCTTCAGAGTCTTGATGACTCTGGCAACTCTGGACCTCCCAATGTCAGCAAACAGAGCATCTGGGCAATCTGCAGGATAGGTGATTGGCACAAAACCAACCGTTACTTAGAATTATTTTAAAACATTCATGCTTTTAGTCAATTTACAAGGTTCATCTCATTAAGATTTAGAATCTCCTTTCGAGACATGACCAGAATGACAAAACACTAAATTTTTTGTATCAGATGAGGGAAGAGTAGTTTTATAACACTTCAAAACAAATGGTCTTACTGTCTGTAAAGAAGATGTGTGCCGCTTTGTAGGTGAAAGCATTCTCTTTGAAGTCATTGATAAGAGCATGAACCGACTGAGAACATCCGCACACACACACAGGTGAGAGAGAAAAAGAGGAAGAGCGTGAGATGGCTTTATAGCAATACAGGATCTGGCAGTTGATGACAGTGAAAGTAGGAATGACAGGGGAAACACTTCTCACCTTCTTTGAAGGAGAGATCAGATAAATGGCCTCCAGGCTGGAGATGGGTTCCCTGCACTTGTTGATGTCCTCCACAACTGTGGGAGGAAAGGGAAGATAAGTTAGTCACTGTACATCCTAACTGAAGAACACCTCCACATACACTCACTTCCTCACACTATGACCCATACCGGGCGTTCAAGTAGTTTCTTTCAAATACCGTTTAATTGAGCCTGTCTCGAGTGCCAGATGGGAGGTGTTGGGTTTATACTTTTGGGGCTATTTATTCCATTGCACCAGACAAGGTCAGTCAAGCACAGCTTAAGTATTTGAAAGAAAACAAACACTGTTTGAACCCAGGTCTACTCTGACCCTATAGTTTAGAATGAAGCCTGGGGTGTCCCTTGATATAATAAATAGTTGTTGACAAATACAAGTAGCCAAACCCACTGGCCATCCGATCCCAACACTTACTAGTCACCCCCTCTGCCATGATATCTGACATCTTGCAGCAGGAGGACAGGATTCGCATGCTGATGTGGTCCACAATGAGCACCTGGACAAACAGAGATGGCCATTATCAATTAATATTCAATTGATCATTAGGCTATCATGAAAGACAATGTAACATAGTAAGACATTATGTATTTTGACCTGGATCTTTTCAGAGCAATGCTAAATACTTTTTACAATACCTTCCATTCTCCATCCTTCTTCACACTTTTGATAACTCCATTCAGGATTTCTTAAGAGATGAGGAAAGACAGAGAGGAAGTATGAAATATTACAGTACCAAAACTGAAATGTGTCCCAACAACTCAGTTGCATTTTAGAGTTAGAATGCATAGTGGTGTTTATTTTACCTGGGGGCAGTCAATTAAGAACAAATTCTTATTTACAATGACGGCCTGGCAAGAGGCAAAAAAAAACAAGGAAACAGACAACAGTAGTCTAGGGTCTGCAATCTTTTTTCCTGGTTCATACAGAGATCTCTTAAAGTTGACCCAATTGATCCATGTTTTTTCAGATGGCATTTGTTAGCCAGTGTCAAACAGTAACTAATTGGGTAGTAAAAGGCAAAGGAACATGAACTTACACAGGTAGTAGGTACACATTGTCTTCCTTCACATACATAGTTGATCACAAGGCAACCCACAATCAAGTTAGTGTACAAATATTTGGGTGTGTGGATTGATGATAAGCAGAGCTTCAACTGTGCATGTAGAGAACTTGCTAAGGAAGCTCAAGCTGAAAATAGGATTTTATTACCGGCATAAGGCTCGTTTTTCTTTTAAGGCCAGGAAGGAGCTGGTACGATGTACATTACTGCCGGTTTTTGATTTTAGTGATGTTATATATATATATATATATATATATATATATGCAGGCCTCAGCCACTACCCTGAGAGCACTTGATTCAGTGTATCATGCAGCCCTCAGGTTCATTACAAATCAGAAACGTCTAACACATCATTGTGCTCTCTACAGCGCTGTTGGCTGGTCGTCATTGACCTTGCGTAGGCTTAAACACTGGTAAACACTGATTTATAAGGCCATATTGGGTAAAATGCCATTTTACCTCTGTTCTTTTCTAGTCAGGTCAGTAAATAAATATCAATTACGGTCCCATTCTGATTTGCTTCTAACAGTACCAAAAATTAAAACAGGTCATGGTAGATATAGTTTTAGTTACTTAGCACCGTGGTCCTGAAATTCTCTCCTGAACATTTTAAAATGTGATGAATCTAGTTTTGTTGGTTTAAACACTTGTTCGATGTATATATCATAGAAAAGCCAGCCGTTTTTAGTCAAGATGTTTGTGTTTTTAATGTAATATGTAATTGTTGTACTGTATGTGTGTTTATAGTTTTGTTTAGTGTAGTGTTTAAGTTGTTTTGTCTGAAAAGTTGTTCCCCCTGCTGCTACTGGACCATGTCTCTTGGAAAAGAGATATTATCTCAATGAGAAAAACATGTATAAAAAGGTAAAATAAAATGAACTAGCTACACCCAACTTGACCTATTTTGTTCCAATCACAGCTTCCTAAATAAAGTCAGCAAAATGCAAGGGAACGTTGTAAAAATATGACCCAGGATGAAAACTTGGGACGCCCAAAACTTCCCACCCTCCTGACCAACGCATTCAATGCTTTCTTCAATACTCCCCACTGAGTAAACAGTTTGACCACATCATTAAAAAAAAAACACATCTCGAGCACTGATCCACAACTGGAAAAGAGGTTTAAAGGAACCCAGTCAAATGGTGGTGGGGTCTGATCTTCCACCAGTGCCACGTAGTATCTTTCTAGACAATGTGCCAAACAGTAACTATAGATGTGGCAGATGTACCCAGTGTAACTTTACAAACAAATGCACAATGTTCAATTATCCTACTGTGAAGGCCATTAAGGTTAAGGGCATCATCACGTTTGAAAAAATGTGATACACTTGATCAGGTATATGTTTGGTCTATGCAATGTAGGAACAACAAAACGAGCTTTGAAAACAAGGAAAGCAGAACACAGGAGTAATATCAGGACCCTTGACCAGAGAAAGCCTTTGGCTGCGCATATCATGGTGACTCGTCACAACATTAGCTCTTTGAGACATTGTCATCGAACATGTTGAGACTTCAGATACTGAAGTCAGATACTGATAATCTATTATTGAGAAGAGAATTGTATTGGAGTCATCGTTTGTGTACCATGTCTCCTAGAAATCTGAACCAGGAGTTTGATAACAGACCATTTCTTACATGAATGCCATTTTGATTTGTCTTGCCTTCCAGGTCATCTACTTGGTAATTTTGTAAATATATATTATTTTCTGGAACTACTACATGGACCCATCTCATTGTTATTAAATTATTAGAGATAAATTGTTTTGCATCCACCAAGCATCATGTCCGCAATGGTCATGTGAGGTGAGATATGTATATTTTGGGATTACATTTTTTTTTTAACAACAATTCAATAGAGAAATTACATGAGGGAACACAAGTATATATAGATTATATACAATGGACAATCGAGCTAGGGGGTACAATATCACATTACAATTACACAAGGACCTTAAGGGACATACATACACTTACAATTCTAACAGCTTTTTTGTTAGTAGAGTATTTAACTGTCTTAAAATACAGTTCAATTTATTTTTGAAGGGTAAGAAAATGCTTTTTTTGTTTGTAAATTTACAATTGTGTATATGAAATTTGGCCAAAAGAATAATGAAATGAATTACATAAAAATGTTTCAGCTTATTTCTATCATATGTAAAGAATCCAAGCAGTACATCTCTCCACAATAGTGTAAAATCTTCATAAATATGTTCAATTATAAATCTGATGTCTTGCCACAGTTACATGAATACAATGCCAAAAAGAATGCAACACTGTTTCTGGGTGGTCATTACAAAAGGAGCAATTTGAGTTGATATTTTCCTTAAATTCTTCATATAGTGGTTGGCAGGATAATATTTATGAATCATTTTAAAGGAAACTTCCTTAATTTTGTTAACAAGTAGGTGTGTGGCAACATTCAAACTTTTTCCAACAGTTATTATCAATAAATCCATTCCAATAAGGCATGACATAAGAAACAACATCCTGCTGAAACAAGGTTTGCATCACCAAAAGAGAAACAAATATTTCCTACTGATGAGTCATAAGGGTTAATAGAAGGTAGGCTCTGAGGGTCAGGTCGACACGTTCCTGAATAACAGAGCAACACCTGAGGGAATGGCAACTAAAACAATTGCGAAATCTTTAGGTGTTACAGGGACCTTGTAAAGTGATAAGAATTCCTCATAACAAAGTAAGAAACCCTCTGCATTTACAAGTTGGCTCACCAATAGGATATTATTTCGGAACCAATATTCTAAAAACAAAGAGGTATTTTAATACCATATATCCAGATTATTCCATATATAATATCTGTGTGTATTAAAATTATACTTATAAATTAAGGACCATGACAAGAACCTACCGATGAAAAGCAGAGTTTCACTGGAACTTTGTCAATATTATAATTGTAAAACAACATGAGGATAAGGCCACAAAAAGTAGAGAAGACATGATGAGGAATATGTATATTTGTGAGCACTTAGTGAGCACTTAGTTTGTTCGACATGACGAGGATCCGTTTCGAATCGAAACGTAGTCAATAAAGCGGTGAATTGGGAGCTTTAACCGTGTGCGGGACTTCATGTTCTTCAGTATTCTTCATTGACCCAGCACCTGTTTTAAAGCATGTGCGTATGACCACAAACTTTTATTGAGTCAGCAAAACACTCAAGTTTTAGAGCCTACTTGAAATACTACTAGTGATAAGGCATACCCTTCCCAGTCACATTTTACATTTCAATTTTAAATAGCCTTATGACCGCTAACTATCAACCATGGCCAGGCATTACTAGGAAGCAACTTGCTTGAGTGACGAAGGCTATGTATCGCTAACTAAACCAGGCAGTTTGTTTGGATGTTTTCTGTTCTTAATTTTCGTGACAACAAGCTAAAAGCTTGATGGTATAAAACATTCAATATTTATACCGCCGAACAATAGAGATTTGATAGTTATAAAATGAACACATTTGACTTACTCTCTCCGACTACCGCCTTCAGTCCACTTGGAGCCATCTTGACACTTCCGTGTTGTCGATATTTTTTCCTGCAACTTTTTAACTGACTGACATAATCACCACAACACCTAGGTCGTGTCCGCTTCGTTTATCAAAGCAAGAAACGTGTCCAAATGCACTCAAAATTAATAAGCAAAGAAGAGTTTCCAATTTGACGAAAGTGTTATTAATATTCTTCATGAGTGCATTTGCATTAAAACAATAGTAATTTACAGTAGGTCTCTGATATAGGGTAGGAGCAAAGAAAATAAGATGTTCTTGTGGCTTGGGGGCGAAACATCTTTATTTCAATATATTTATTTCATTATGATGACTTTCTCTTAACTTTCAGCATAGGAGTGAGTCCCTGTTGATCATCACTAGAAATCCAATTTAGAATCGGAATATCATTACATTAGAATCAACATATGACAATTAAAGGATCAGTTGAGATCCATCTCCAATAGGTTACCTGTTCTGTATATGAGTGACACCAAGGGTTGTGGTACCACCAATAAAGAGTGCAAGTCCAGCTTCTGTAATAGATATAAATACTAAGCATTAGCATTCTCTATTGAGTAATATGTCATGCTTTACATCCTACATAGGCTAGGATTAATCCGTGTTCTTGAAACCAGCATCAAGTTCAAAGCACCTTCCATGGGAGGAGGGAGCTCAAATACTGAGCACAAGCTCTCCAGACAGAGATTTACAACCACATCTTGGCCATCCAGCCGTGTTTTCTTGACCCGAGTCAACTGACCGGCAACTCTGACTCTCTCCTTTGCCTCCGGGTTCTGACTGGCATGGCATCCAGTCTGGATGCCCCGCTTCATCGCCAGCTGCCTTCTCAGGGTGTCCTCTGATGAATCTGAAATACATTGTTGGGTTCACTTAGTTGTCCAGCTTGTTGTCCTTGTTCACATATCCCTCTAGGAGGCAGTGTCGGGTCACATACCCAGAGCCTGAATACTCAGACAGGTTGAGGTCGACGTAACCCACCTAATACAAATAACATGGAAATTGGGGAGATATTATTACTGAAGGTGTGAGAAAAAGTGAATCCCTACTGAAAAAACAACCCGCATGCATCTATACCTTCCATGTCTGCCAATCTAAAGGGTCTGGATAAGTGTAAGCAAGCCCTTACTATGCTAAATGTTTTGCATTTGTATTTATTATGGATCCAAAGCAGCAGCTACTCTTGCTGGGGTCCAGCAAAATTAAGGCAGTTTATACAATTTTAAAAACATTACAATACATATTTCACAACACACTGTGTGCCCTCCGGTCCCTACTCCACCACTACCACATATCGACAGTACTAAATCCATGTGTATGTATAGTGCGTATGTTATTGTGTGTGTATATGTGCATGTGTCTGTGCTAATGTTTGTGTTGCTTCACAGTCCCCGCTGTTCCATAAGGTGTTTTTTAAATCAAATTTTACTGCTTGCCAGGAACCAGGAAGTGTTGAAATCTGAGGTTTGTTGGTTTTCAAGTGATTGCCTATCCAATATCCAGGGGTCAGATTGCACTTCCCTAGGCTTCCACTAGTTGTCAAACAGTCTTTAGAAAGTTGTTTCAGGCTTCTATTGTGAAAGGGGAGAGAATAAAAGCATTCGGAGTAAGTGGCTCAGCTGAAAGCCATGAGTTGCTTATCGTGCGTGGCCGTGAGCTCCGTTCCCTTTCCGTTCTAATGACAACGGAATTGTCCAGTTGGAATATTATTGAAGATTTATGATTAAAAAAAATATCCTAAAGATTGATTGAGATGTTTCTACGAACTTTAATGGAACTTTGACTTTGTCTAGACTTAGTGCCTACGCTTTGCGCATTTGGATTTGTGAACTAAACGTGCGAACAAAAAAGGAGGTATTTGGACATAGAGATGTACTTTATCGAACATGTATTGTGGAACTGGGATTCCTGGGAGTGCATTCCGATGAAGATCAAAGGTAAGTGAATATTTATAACGCTATTTCTGACTTTTGTTGACCCCACAACTTGGCAGATATCTGTATGGCTTGTTTTGGTGGGTGAGCGCTGTACTCGGATGATTGCATGGTATGCTTTTGCCGTAAAGCTTTTTTGAAATCTGACACAGCGGTTGCTTTAACCTCTTGAAACTCCCCATCCCGGATCCGGGATTGTGACTAAGCCTCAGGCTCATTAGCATAACGCAACGTTAACGATTTCTGAAAATCGCAAATAAAATTAAAATAATGCGTTTGCTCTCAAGCTTAGCCTTTTCTTAACAACACTGTCATCTCAGATTTTCAAAATATGCTTTTGAACCATAGAAATTGACTAATTTGTGTAAGAGTATGCAAAGCTAGCATAGCATTTTGTGTAGCATGTAGCACGCAACATTTTCACAAAAGCCAGATAACCAAATAAATAAAATCATTTACCTTTGAAGAGCTTCTGATGTTTTCAATGAGGAGACTCCCAGCCACATACCAAATGCGCAGTGTTTCCTGAAAGCGTCTGTGTGTAGGAGAAATCGTTCCGTTTTCTACATTGCGCCTGGCTACCGAAACGAACCGAAAATGCAGTCACCTACAACGTGAAACTTTTGCCGGATTAACTACATAATATCGACCGAAACATGGCAAACGTTGTTTGGAATCAATCCTCAAGGTGTTTTTTCACATATCTCTTCATTGACATGCAGTTCTTGGAAGCTTGCTTTCTCTCTCTGCCCCATGGAAAAATACTGGCAGGTGACTTTTGCGCACCAATTTCGGCGCAGGACACCGGGCGGACACGTGGTAAATGTGGTCTCTTATGGTCAATCTTCCAACGATCTGCCTACAAATACGTCACAATGCTGCAGACACCTTGGGGAAACGACAGAAAGGGCAGACTCATTCCTCTTGCGTTCACAGCCATATAAGGAGATCATGAAAGACAGAGCCTCAAAAATCCTTGTCATTTCCTGGATGCCAAGTCATCTTGGTTTTGCCTGAAGCTCACGTTAAAGGGCACGCACAGAGAAGATATTTGTATTTCTGGACACGTCAGAGTGTTTTCTTTCGAACAGTAGCAATTATATGCATAGTCGAGCATCTTTTTGTGACAAAATATCTTGTTTAAAACGGGAACGTTTTTCTTCCAAAAATGAAATAGCGCCACCATAAGTGTAAGAGGTTAAGGAGAAGTGTATCTTTAATCCTATGTATAACACTTGTATCTTTCATCAAAGTTTATGATTGATGTGGCTCTCTGCAAATTCACTGGATGTTTGAGGCAAAACATTACTGAACATAACGCGCCAATGTAAACTAAGATTTATGGATAGAAATTTGAACTTTGTCGAACAAAACATACATGTATTGTGTAACATGAAGTCCTATGAGTGCCATCTGATGAAGATGGCCAAAGATTAGTGATAAATCTTATCTCTATTTCTGCTTTTTGTGACTCCTCTCTTCGGCTGGAAAATGGTTGTATGTTTTTTTGTGACTTGGCACTGACCTAACATAATCGCATGGTATGCATGGTTCGCCATAAAGCGAAAATCGGACACTGTGGTTGGATTAACAAGAAGTTTATCTTTAAAATGGTGTATAATAACTGTATGCTTGGGAAATTTTAATTATGAGATTTCTGTTGTTTGAATTTGGCGCCCTGCCATTTCACTGGCTGTTGTCAAATCAATCCAGTTAACGGGATTTGATCCCTAAAGAAGTTAACCTCTTGAAACTCTGGGGGCGCAATTTCATTTTTGGATGAAAAACGTTCCCGTTTTGAACAAGATATTTTGTCACAAAAAGATGCTCGACTATGCATATAATTGATAGCTTTGGAAAGAAAACACTCTGAATTTTCCAGAACTGCAAAGATATTGTCTGTGGGTGCCCTAGAACGGGAGCTACAGGCAAATCCAAGATGAAACGGCAACCAGGAAACCAGCAGGATTTTTGAGGCTCCGTTTTCCATTGTCTCCTTATATGGCTGTGAATGCGAGAGGAATGAGCCTGCCCTTTCTGTCGTTTCCCCAAGGTGTCTGCAGCATTGTGACGTATTTGTAGGCATATCATTGGAAGATTGACCATAAGAGACTACATTTTCCAGGTGTCCTCCGTCGAAATTGGTGCGTCTTTTTCAGCTGCTGGTATTTTTCCATGCGATTCTGAGGGGAAAGCAGGCTTCCACGAACTGCATATCAATGAAGAGATATGTGAAAAAACACCTTGAGGATTGATTCTAAACAACGTTTGCCATGTTTCGGTCGATATTATGGAGTTAATTCGGAAAAAGTTTGACGTTTTGGTGACTGAATTTTCGGTTCGTTTCGGTAGCCAAATGTGATGTACAAAACGGAGCGATTTCTCCTACACAAAGATTCTTTCAGGAAAAACTGAACATTTGCTATGCAACTGAGAGTCTCCTCATTGAAAACATCCGAAGCTCTTCAAAGGTAAATGATTTTATTTATTTGGTTATCTGGTTTTTGTGAAAATGTTGCGTGCTACATGCTACACAAAATGCTATGCTAGCTTTGCATACTCTTACACAAATTAGTCAATTTCTATGGTTCAAAAGCATATTTTGAAAATCTGAGATGACAGTGTTGTTAAGAAAAGGCTAAGCTTGAGAGCAGGCGCATTATTTTCATTTTATTTGCGATTTTCAGAAATCGTTAACGTTGCGTTATGCTAATGAGCCTGAGGCTTTATTCACGATCCCGGATGGGGAGTATCAAGATTAAGGGCTTGTAAAGCATTTCATTGTAAGGTCTACACCGGTTGTATCCGGCACATGTGACAAATAAAATGTGATTTGATATGTTGGCATGATAACATGACATTATTCACACACTCACATGCATCTTCTCATCAGGTGGGAAAATCTCCCTCTGAAGGTTGTAGAAAAGATCACCATGAAAGAGGAAAGTAAAGTTTAACATTAATGAACATCAGATAAACTACTTATAACATGGTCATACACAAAACATCAGAATTTGCTTTAGTTTGTCAGAGAGTACTGTCAACATTTTCAGACATTATAATAATGTGTAGTCTAAACAAAGTTTAAAGTACTGAAAGAATGAACCAGAGCCTAATAACCCGTTGGACTTTATTATGTATTAGCCTCAACAATTGTTATGCATGTAGCAACTGTTGTCTCCGGCTGAAGCAACCTTAGTTCTATGTACTTAGATTTTAATCATGAAATAAAATAAATGAATCAAATCAACCAATGAAGATAAGACCACACTAACCTTCCTCTTCACAATATATTCTTCAAAATACTCTGCTTGGTTGGAGATCCAGAACATGGTCACAAGGAAGGACAGATACAGCATCATCTGATTACAAAAAAATGGAGACACAATAAACAACTATTTCAAGTCACTACCATCTCTTTGTCAGACATGTTACATGAGTCAATATAATAGATAACTACATTGATTTGAGTATCAGTGAGCACGAATGTCATCAGTCAACAATCAGGCAGTTGGTGCTTTCAAGACAACTGGGACCTTCGTAGAAAAAAATGACGTCAGTGATCTTCAAGTCGGAACTCTAGAAAGATGCCATTGATTCCATCTTGGAATTCCGAGTTGTATGCTGCTTCAAAGTGATTTTTCCCCAGTAGGAGCTTGCACCCCCCAAATATTTTTATTCAAGTACTATTTTACTGGGTGTACTAACCGGCTTCACAAAACACAGACCACATGTAACCATGCCAGTCCAGGACCTCCACACCCGGCTTCTTCACCTGCAGGATCCTCTGAGACCAGACACCGAGACAGCAGATGAAACTGTGGGTTGGCACAACTGAAGAATTTCTGCACAAACTGTCAAAACCCATCTCAGGGAAGCTCATCTGCATGCTCTTCGTCATCACCATATTCTTGCCCTGACCGCAGTTCGGCGTCCAACTTCAGGGGGTTAATGCAGTTCCATCTACCGCAGTCACGGCTACCAGACGGCACTCAACTTCCTGCTGCAAATGCTCACCGTCGATGGCCACTTGCATGCTGGAGAAGTGTGCACTTCATGGATATATCCCAGTTTCAACTGAACTGGGCAGATAGGGACACCCCTACCTTTATTTTATATGTATCTGTGACCAACAGTTCCATATCTGTATTAGCAGTCATGTGAAATCCATAGAGTTGGGCCTAATGAATGTGTCAATCGACAGATTTCCTTATATTAACTGTAACTCTGTAAAATCTTTGAAATTGTTGGATGTTGCATTTACATTTTTGTTCAATGTATATATGGAGGACACAGGTATGTGGATTGTTTTTCTAATTTGAAATATATATATTTTGTACACAATAAAGAAAATAATTTACGGGTCACTATCTAAATATCAGTTAGAGCGTTAATCAAAGCTCAGAATGCTTATGTTGATCTGACTGAGTTCTAATCGTGCCTGCCTCTTTGCAAATGAGTGGAATCATGAACAGTGGTTTGTTCATTATGTTCGGATGTGTCCCCCAGATTTGCCTTTAAGCAGCACATTCACAACTCTCTGAAATGGCTAACTCTGCCCTCTTGCGGCACAGGCCAATGGACGCCTCAATCACACTGATAGCATCAATGCATTTTGGCACACCAGAAGTACATTCATTTCCAATCGAACGCCGTGTTTGCGTTGGAGGCAGTTGCAGTGCATTCTGTGTGGTGCATAAGATGTAAGAACGTATGCATCAAAATGTATGCGTAGATGGCTTGACAGAAATGGTAGCAGAAGGTGAATGTTGAACTTTTGTTGCACACATATCCAGATGCTGCGGACCATTTTGCGCAATAACGCTATCGGTGTGATAGAGGCGTGAAGCAAACTACCCCAGCACGCAGAAAGCTCAAGTAGACAACTTGAGATGCCGCTGACACTGTTTACAAGATGCCGGACAAAATACATTCCCCAAAAGAAACAAAAACATACTGAGAATGGGTGCAAAACTGGTAAATAGTCACTTTGATTATATATACACACTGCTCAAAAAAATAAAGGGAACACTAAAATATCACATCCTAGATCTGAATGAATGAAATATTCTTATTAAATACTTTTTTCTTTACATAGTTGAATGTGCTGACAACAAAATCAAACAAAAATTATCAATGGAAATCAAATTTATCAACCCATGGAGGTCTGGATTTGGAGTCACACTCAAAATTAAAGTGGAAAACCACACTACAGGCTGATCCAACGTTGATGTGATGTCCTTAAAACAAGTCAAAATGAGGCTCAGTGGTGTGTGTGGCCTCCACGTACCTGTATGACCTCCCTACAACACTTGGGTATGCTCCTGATGAGTTGGCGGATGGTCTCCTGAGGGATCTCCTCCCAGACCTGGACCAAAGCATCCGCCAACTCCTGGACAGTCTGTGGCATTGGTGGATGGAGCGAGACATGATGTCCCAGATGTGCTCAATTGGATTCAGGTCTGGGGAACGGGCGGGCCAGTCCATAGCATCAATGCATTCCTCTTCCAGGAACTGCTGACACACTCCAGCCACATGAGGTCTAGCATTGTCTTGCATTAGGAGGAACCCAGGGCCAACCGCACCAGCATATGGTCTCACAAGGATCTGAGGATCTCATCTCGGTACCTAATGGCAGTCAGGCTACCTCTGGCGAGCACATGGAGGGATGTGCAGCCCCCCAAAGAAATGCCACCCCACACCATGACTGACCCACCGCCAAACCGGTCATGCTGGAGAATGTTGCAGGCAGCAGAATGTTCTCCACGGCGTCTCCAGACTGTCACATGTGCTCAGTGTGCACCTGCTTTCATCTGTGAAGAGCACAGGGCGCCAGTGGCGAATTTGCCAATCTTGGTGTTCTCTGGCAAATGCCAAACGTCCTGCATGGTGTTGGGCTGTAAGCACAACCCCCACCTTTGGACGTCGGGCCCCCATACCACCCTCATGGAGTCTGTTTCTGACCGTTTGAGCAGACACATGCACATTTGTGGCCTGCTGGAGGTCATTTTGCAGCGCTCCTTCTGCTCCTCCTTGCACAAAGGCGGAGGTAGCGGTCCTGCTGCTGGGTTGTTGCCCTCCTACAGCCTCCTCCACATTTCCTGATGTACTGAACTGTCTTCTGATAGCGCTTCCATGCTCTGGACACTACGCTGACAGACACAGCAAACCTTCTTGCCACAGCTCGCATTGATGTGCCATCCTGGATGAGCTGCACTACCTGAGCCACTTGTGTGGGTTGTAGACTCCGTCTCATGCTACCAACTAGAGTGAAAGCACCACCAACATTCAAAAGAGACCAAAACATCAGCCAGGAAGCATAGGAACTGAGAAGTGGTCTGGTCTCCAGCTGCAGAACCACTCCTTTATTGAGGGTGTCTTGCTAATTGCCTATAATTTCCACCTGTTGTCTATTCCATTTGCACAACAGCATGTGAAATGTATTGTCAATCAGTGTTGCTTCCTAAGTGGACAGTTTGATTAAACAGAAGTGTGATTGACTTGGAGTTACATTGTGTTGTTTAAGTGTTCCCTTTGTTTTTTTGAGCAGTATGTATGTATATATATATAGTGCTTTGCGAAAGTATTCGGCCCCCTTTAACTTTGCGACCTTTTGCCACATTTCAGGCTTCAAACATAAAGATATAAAACTGTTTTTTTTTGTGAAGAATCAACAACTAGTGGGACACAATCATGAAGTGGAACGACATTTATTGGATATTTCAAACTTTTTTAACAAATCTAAAACTGAAAAATTGGGCGTGCAAAATTATTCAGCCCCTTTACTTTCAGTGCAGCAAACTCTCTCCAGAAGTTCACTGAGGATCTCTGAATGATCCAATGTTGACCTAAATGACTAATGATGATAAATACAATCCACCTGTGTGTAATCAAGTCTCCGTATAAATGCACCTGCACTGTGATAGTCTCAGAGGTCCGTTAAAAGCGCAGAGAGCATCATGAAGAACAAGGAACACACCAGGCAGGTCCGAGATACTGTTGTGAAGAAGTTTAAAGCCGGATTTGGATACAAAAATATTTCCCAAGCTTTAAACATCCCAAGGAGCACTGTGCAAGCGATAATATTGAAATGGAAGAGTATCAGACCACTGCAAATCTACCAAGACCTGGCCGTCCCTCTAAACTTTCAGCTCATACAAGGAGAAGACTGATCAGAGATGCAGCCAAGAGGCCCATGATCACTCTGGATGAACTGCAGAGATCTACAGCTGAGGTGGGAGACTCTGTCCATAGGACAACAATCAGTCGTATATTGCACAAATCTGGCCTTTATGGAAGAGTGGCAAGAAGAAAGGCATTTCTTAAAGATATCCATAAAAAGTGTCGTTTAAAGTTTGCCACAAGCCACCTGGGAGACACACCAAACATGTGGAAGAAGGTGCTCTGGTCAGATGAAACCAAAATTGAACTTTTTGGCAACAATGCAAAACGTTATGTTTGGCGTAAAAGCAACACAGCTCATCACGCTGAACACACCATCCCCACTGTCAAACATGGTGGTGGCAGCATCATGGTTTGGGCCTGCTTTTCTTCAGCAGGAACGGGGAAGATGGTTAAAATTGATGGGAAGATGGATGGAGCCAAATACACGACCATTCTGGAAGAAACCCTGATGGAGTCTACAAAAGACCTGAGACGGAGATTTGTCTTCCAACAAGACAATGATCCAAAACATAAAGCAAAATCTACAATGGAATGGTTCAAAAATAAACATATCCAGGTGTTAGAATGGCCAAGTCAAAGTCCAGACCTGAATCCAATCGAGAATCTGTGGAAAGAACTGAAAACTGCTGTTCACAAATGCTCTCCATCCAACCTCACTGAGCTCGAGCTGTTTTGCAAGGAGGAATGGGAAAAAATGTCAGTCTCTCGATGTGCAAAACTGATAGACATACCCCAAGCAACTTACAGCTGTAATCGCAGCAAAAGGTGGTGCTACAAAGTATTAACTTAAGGGGGCTGAATAATTTTGCACGCCCAATTTTTCAGTTTTTGATTTGTTAAAAAAGTTTGAAATATCCAATAAATGTCGTTCCACTTCATGATTGTGTCCCACTTGTTGTTGATTCTTCACAAAAAAATAGTTTTATATCTTTATGTTTGAAGCCTGAAATGTGGCAAAAGGTCGCAAAGTTCAAGGGGGCCGAATACTTTCGCAAGGCACTGTATGTGTGTGTGTGTGTATATATCACTCAGGTGGCTAGCAGCCGGAAGACTTCTAAGCTAATGTTAAACGGAGCCTACTGAGGAAGGAGCAAAAAATATGCTACAAAATTCTAATAATAACTTTGCTTTACAGAGAGTAGGCTACTGACACAGACAGTAATCTGGTGCTCAGTGGTGAGGCGGGCTGAAATGCATGCAGGAGGGAGCAGAGGAGACAGAGAAAGAGGGGAAGCAAGCAGAGATAGAGGTTAGTACTGTGGTTCCCAAACCTGGGGACTGGGTGCCATTGGGAGTCCCCTGAAAAAAAGTGTACTAATCTTATCAAACAAGTTAAAACAAAAAAAGATGTGGATATGTTCATATTGAAACACATGGCCTATATTTGCTATAGGCCAAGATTAAAATGCAAACAATACAGTTCTAAAAAATACAATTTAAAAAAGTAATATGTTTTCGTCAATGATGTCAGTTTGAATAATTTCTCTCATTCCGAGGTATACAATTGTATAGCTATTAGGCTATGTGTTTGTAGATCGACTAAAGTGAATGAACCTACTGCAGCCAATGTGACAATTGCTGGGGTATTTTTTCCTTGTTTTTGCTGTTCTCCAAATAGCATTTTTAAAATGTGTTTTAATTGTATAGAAATTCAGTAAATACGTTTCAACTTCCAAATACACCCAATAAAACTCAAACCCTGGTTACCGCCCTGCTGGTTAAAGGATAATTTGTAGAAAACAGCTAGCTACATTTTGAAGTGTTGCATTTCGAGTCAAGTGGGTGGCCAACGTGGTAAGTCTAACTTAATCATTTTTTTGTTAATCACGTCCATCAATATCGAGCTGAAATAAATAGAACATGGGGCAAACTTTTAGGGTGTAGCATGTATAGGTTATTCCAAATGTCTGTTTGCCGTTTGAATAGAGTTAGTTTAAACATAAACTAACTCTATTCAAACGGCAAACAGACATTTGGAATAACCTATACATGGTTGGTTAGATGAGAACTTGTAGAAGGCTTATATCTATATTTTGGAGTGTTGGATGTTGATTTCAGGAGGCGGCCATCACGGAAAAGGGAACAGACCACTTTTTCCTGTTAACTTATACGAATCAAGACGCGGCATAGGATATAAACAGTGACAACGGTTGGCTGATATTTAAGTAATAGTTTGACTGTTAAATCGATGTATTGGTTTGAGGCACGCAACTTTTAGAGACCACACCGAATTTCCCGTGCAAAAGAGTAACAAAATCACTGGTACAAAACCAAAAATACTGATCTGTTTTAAAGCTGCAATATTAACATTTTGCACAACCCTACCAAATTAATTATATATATTTTTATATATAATTCTCATTGAACACAGGTATAAGATGCGGTAGATATGATCTATTTGCATGTTATGTATGCTTCCAGTTCTTAAGTTTCATTTTTGCATATTTTACATAAGATTTTGTACACCAGCATCAAACAGCCTAAAATACAATATTTTTGGTTATTGAAAAGATTTCACAGCAGTTTAGATGATAATGATTCTCTACACTATACATTGTTTTGTCAAAATGAAATAAATTTTAGCAACCAGGAAATGGAGGCTTGACTTCTGCATATTGCACCTTTAAAGAAATCAATTTTATATCATCCTGATGACTATAAACTTTTAAACTAACATCACCAATCTGAGACAAGAAGGATATGTAATTGCACAACATTTTGTGGGTTGAAAATGCAAGCTTGTGTAAAGTAGTAACAAACTATCCACGTTAGAGAAATTAGCACAATATACAATAATTTAATATGGCAAAATAATTTACTTGTCACATGCTTCGTAAACAGGTGTAGGCTAACAATGCTAATTTAAGATGATAGTATGTTGCCCACTCAACCTACTGAAGAATGACATGCATGTCAATCAGCGCTCAAAACTAGAGCCTCCATAGTGTCTGTGTAGCAGCCTGAACGTTTGACATCCCTACTTTTTCGTAGCAGGTTAACTTAAGATAATTAACGTAGCAGGTTAGGCGACTGAGGTTAAAGTTAGGAAAAGGTTTAGCGAATATGCTCTCCTAAACTGCTACGAAAATCACTATCGAAGTGGCGTGAAAAGAGTGTGTCCCCTAAAATAATATCAGTGTTGTCGAGGACGACGTTACGTGACCACTTGAATAGCTAGCGAATCAGCTACTGTAACGATCTACCACAATACAGAGCATTTCGCATGCATTCTATTTTCTTGTTGCAGTTAAGATCCTTTACAAACGAAACATTGTACCCTCGTGTATGCTATTGATCACGTCATTATGATTGAACGAACATATTTTACTCACACGAAACACCTCTATCTTCACCCCCATGTTTGCGCTGTTGCTGACCCAACCTTTACACTGTACTTCCTGGTTTTAGGGTTACGTCTTTTCATAAAATATCCAATCAGTGACGAGAGTCCCATTTCTTTACGGTCAGCACTATTCGCGGTCCTTGGTACGGCCTTTGATACTGTAAGCCATACGTTTATTTTTAATACCCCCCACTTTTTTTTTTTTTTTACATTTGGAGATGTCTTTATTAAATCAATAATAACTCTTTACAATGGAAGTAATAGCTCTGTAAAACCACACCACCTAAATGTAAAGTCAACAGAGGAGTGAGGCAAGGTTGCCCAATTAGTCCATTCCTCTACTTCTTGACAGCTCAGTTTTTTTTCCACCTTTATTTAACCAGGTAGGCAAGTTGAGAACAAGTTCTCATTTACAATTGCGACCTGGCCAAGATAAAGCAAAGCATTTCGACAGATACAACAACACAGAGTTACACATGGAGTAAAACAAACATACAGTCAATAATACAGTAGAAAAATAAGTCTACATACAATGTGAGCAAATGAGGTGAGATAAGGGAGGTAAAGGCAAAAAAGGCCATGGTGGCGAAGTAAATACAATATAGCAAGTAAAAAATAAATAAAATAAACACTGGAATGGTAGATTTGCAGTGGAAGAATGTGCAAAGTAGAGATAGATATAATGGGGGTGCAAAGGAGCAAAATAAAGAAATACAGTAGGGGGAGAGGTAGTTGTTTGGGCTAAATTATAGATGGGCTATGTAAAGGTGCAGTAATCTGTGAGCTGCTCTGACAGCTGGTGCTTAAAGCTAGTAGTGAGGGGGATAAGTGTTTCCAGTTTCAGAGATTTTTGCAGTTCGTTCCAGTCATTGGCAGTAGAAAACTGGAAGGAGAGGTGGCCAAAGTAAGAACTTTACCTAACAGGGTCTTGTAGATGACCTGGAGCCAGTGGGTTTGGCGACGAGTATGAAGCGAGGGCCAGCCAACGAGAGCGTACAGGTCGCAGTGGTGGGTAGTATATGGGGCTTTGGTGACAAAACGGATGGCAGTGTGATAGACTGCATCCAATTTATTGAGTAGGGTATTGGAGGCTATTTTGTAAATGACGTCGCCTAAGTCGAGGATCTGTAGGATGGTCAGTTTGACAAGGGTATGTTTGGCAGCATGAGTGAAGGTGGCTTTGTTGCGAAATCGGAAGCCAATTCTAGATTTAACTTTGGATTAGAGATGTTTGATGTGTGTCTGGAAGGAGAGTTTACAGTCTAACCAGACACCTAGGTATTTGTAGTTGTCCACATATTCTAAGTCAGAACTGTCCAGAGTAGTGATGTTGGATGGGCGGGTAGGTGCAGGCAGCGATCAGTTGAAGAGCATGCATTTAGTTTTACTTGTATTTAAGAGCAATTGGAGCCCATGGAAGGAGAGTTGTAATGGCATTGGAGCTCGTCTGGAGTCCAAAGAAGGGCCAGAAGTTTACAGAATGGTGTCATCTGCATAGAGGTGGATCAGAGACTCACCAGCAGCAAGAGCAACATCATTGATGTATACAGAGAAGAGAGTCGGCACCCATGACCAGCTCTGAAACCAGATTGCATAGCAGAGAAGGTATGGTGAGATTCAAAATGGTCGGTAATCTGTTTGTTGACTTGGCTTTCGAAGACCTTAGAAAGGCATGGTAGGATAGATATAGGTCTGTAGCAGTTTGGGTCAAGAGTGTCCCCCGAATTTGAAGAGGGGGATGACCGCAGCTGCTTTCCAATCTTTGGGAATCTCAGACGACACGAAAGAGAGGTTGAACAGGCTAGTAAATAGGGGTTGCAACAATTTCGGCAGATAATTTTAGAAAGAAAGGGTCTAGATTGTCTAGCCCGGCTGATTTGTAGGGGTCCAGATTTTGCAGCTCATTCAGAGCATCAGCTGACTGGATTTGGGAGAAGGAGAAATGGGGAAGGCTTGGTTGCGAGTTGCTGTGGGGGGCGCAGTGCTGTTTGACTGGGGTAGGGGTAGCCAGGTGGAAAGCATGGCCTGCCGTAGAAAAATGCTTTTTGAAATTCTCAATTATAGTGGATTTATCGGTGGTGACAGTGTTTGTGGGCAGCTGGGAGGAGGTGTTCTTATTCTCCATGGACTTTACAGTGTCCCAGAACCTTTTTGAGTTTGTGTTGCAGGAAGCAAATTTCGTCTTGAAAAAGCAGAAATTTGAAAAGTTTTACATCTACTAGTATCCCAGAATTCCTTTACGGGTATTAAGATAGATTAAATAATTAACACTTCTGCATAATCAAAACAGCTTATGTTAAAGTTCACAGTTGGCTAGTGTTATGTAAATGCAATCTCAAAAGAAGCAGTGGCCTGGCATTGGCCCCAGGTGAGAGCAGGTGCCCATGTAAATGGAAAGTTCGAGCCTTTTGGGTAAACACTTGTGCGTTGCTTTGCCATGTGGTATAATGAACTGAAGTAGATAAACCAATGAAGAAGCTGATAATGTGTAGCGTGATCATTTTTATTGTGATGCAGCGCATGGGATTGTGAAGACTAAAATGTACGGTATAGCAA
The DNA here is from genome assembly GCF_036934945.1 of Oncorhynchus masou masou. NCBI lineage: Eukaryota > Metazoa > Chordata > Actinopteri > Salmoniformes > Salmonidae > Oncorhynchus > Oncorhynchus masou. The sequence continues at coordinate 491,911 of NC_088225.1, read as the reverse complement.
TGTACTAATGGAACCTGTGCGTGTACGCGGCGTTACGTACTTCACGTTCTGTCTGCGGATGACGTCACCGACGACGAGAGGTGTTTGTTCTGGATCCTGGGAAAGAAAGATCCCGCGCACCTTGACAACCGAATAAACGAGGTAAAACATATTCGTTTTTTTTCACACCGTGTGAATGCACGGTTTATAAAGTAATGAAGCTCCTGTTGAGCACAAATATAAGGACTTCGTCGTTTGAGGTCGACGTAGCGTGCGCCTACAGGGAGCGAGTGAGTGGTCTGTGAAGGCCTGCTACTGGGACACGGGAATTAAACAAGCTAACTAAGATATCCCTTTCTAATATCACTGACTAAGCTAACAAAAAACGAACCCTTCAGTGTTAACGTTATGCCCTAGTATTGTCCTGATTACATCACAACCTACTTCATGTGGATTTCCACGGGCCTCTCTTAACACAAGATTGCAGTAACGTTAGCTAAGCTAACTGTATCAACTAGCTACCTATCATCACTAGTATTAGATAACTACCTTTCCACAGGTCGTTGACTTGGCCAGCTAACAACATCAACAGTATTGACATCTAGTTGATTAGCTAGCAAGTAAGACAGTAAGTTGCTTTCGTATGAGCTCAGCTTGCTGTGTTGGATGGTATGCGCGAGACTACCTAACCTTTTGGGAATACTTGTACAAAAATTGTTACGTAGTTAGCTTACATTCTAGAAGAGAAGATACGCAAGAAACACATGATTTTCAGTTCAGTAGGTCGCTAACTAGCTGGATTTTTAACAAATGGTCACTTTCCAAATTTAACGAGGATGAACGTGTTTACTTCTCACATATCTGGCCTGACAATGACAAGTGACTGTTCATAGAACCCCATTTTCGTTCCCTCAACTGGATTTGAAGTAGGTAATATTTCGTAACTACGCCAAGGATCCACCACTGTGATGTTAACTTAGCTTGCTAGCTAACGTTAGCTGTTTCGGACTGGACTCTTTGTATATCTAACGAGACTTCGTTTTAAGCGTATTATCTTGCTCGGTTTGGCGAAACCGTGACATCTGCACTTATGCAGTTGCCACTAGAGTAATATGGTAACAAAACATTTGAAAAGGCGTTTGGGATTTTGAATAGACTTGAAGCTGCTTGCTTGCAGTCGCCATTTTGTGTTGTCCCGGGAGGTCTGAAGAGAAGTGGGAAAACGTTGGTGGTTTATAGAACATATGTAAGGAAACAAGCCGAATTGTCATATTTTGTTTGTCTAAAATCTCACCCATAGAGTGAACATTGTTGGTGTATTTCAAGTACAGTATCGTAGCCTTGTTTTCCGTGACAATTTCGCTGCTGCTGTCGACGCTGTACTTTCGTTTTGACTGGTTACTCTCGATTTTGGCATACCGTTAGTATCCTCTGATTAGGGTTAGAACAGGCATTTCACGTATTGATGTTGCCCAGGCCTTGTATTTGTATCCTTAAGTACACACACTTCACTTAATGGTATTTTTCCTACTCTATGTACCAGGACCCCTCGGGGGCTGTCACCTCTTTTTCTCTGTTGCATTGCTTTTCTGACAATCAATTGCATTAACCAATAACGTTAATGATAAAGTTGAATTGCTTTTATGAAGCTTTTAGGTTAGTGTTATTATGTTCATCCGTATCTATCTACACTGGTACCAAATGCATCTGGATTTGTGTCAAAGGGCAGTGGAATTAGTTAGGGAGCATCCAATAAAATGTGCTGTAAACAGGAGGGGTGTTGAGTTTAGAAGAAGAACAGGAGAATTTGGCTAAACCCTTTGATCAAGTTAAATGTGTGACGACTCCACTGTTCAGCCTAGCAACGAAGCAGGATGTAACAAAATATTTCCAGAAAAATGTATGTTAAATATTCACAATATTAGTAGAGCGAGAAAGTTAGGGCTATATTAATTTAGGATGTGACAAATGGAAGAATAATCATTTTTTTAAACTGCTAGTTTTTTAACAGGTTAGCACTAAAACTATAAAATGCATAAAGTTCCACGTGAATTCACAATGCAGCTTTGCTGCTGCTGGCAATGGTTTGGGTCCCACGGTGCATCCTTTTCAAATGATTAAGCATTGCACCTGTACTGCCATTACTGTATTTCTTTCTCATTTAACTGCTTGCCATAAAGGACTTTGCTGCTGTCGCTTGTCTTTTGCTGCCATTTTCCAACTGTTAACAATGATGGCTTAATGGTGTGTAGTTGACTCAAATAATTGATGAATCGACTCCTACGATGTAGAATTTTTGGATGGAGGAGTGATTAGTTGCCCCACTTCTGAGAACACAGACACTTGCATCTTTCATAGCTAGCTACAGAGGGACGGGGAGAGGGGCACAGTATAAGCAGGTTGACCACCAGGTCGACAGTCAAAACCGTGCACTAGGCCTGTCTATCGGCAATCAAAAACTGTATCTCGCAATGGAATGCTGTATTTCATAATTTCTTGGCTTGCATTGTCTCAAACCTTCAATAAACCAGGGCCTAGCATTAATGAATTGGCTAGGATATTGAGATGAATGAGATGCAACACTTCGCTCAAACACAGTCTATGCGCAGGTTTGGTAGCCAGAGCAACCAAAGAGCTGGGAAATTGAACCACGAGGCTGTTTACTTTCTGCATCAACATTTTCACTTTGGGATTTTTCTTGCCGTTAAGGATCCCAATTTTCTTTTTAAAAGTTTTAACATTTAAACATTCACACCATTTAATAGTAATCAAATACAACTCTTGAATTGAGTTGTCCATCCCTAGTGAGGATATTGATTTTGAGGCCTAAGGTGGGGGATGGATAATTTCTTGGCTACAGCTGTCTATATGCTGTTCAGATTGTCATTGAGGCCTTGTAAGCTATAGGGCAATTCCACAGTGACAGAATGATGCTGAGACTCAGATTTGTCTCTTAAAATGCATGCCAAACAAAAAAAGCAATGATTGCAAAGTTAAACAAACATACAACTCTATGCACAAGAAACACTTTTAACAATTTCCACAGAAAATTTCATACGTTTATGAAATTTTGGTCACAGAATGCCAGCACAAATAGCAAAAACCAGAATTCTGTTACCAAACATCGCATCTGCACTGTTCAAGTAAATTCATTTTAGTAAAATGTTCTGTGAACATATTAAAAATAGTCCAGTATCATTCTGTTACTGTGGAATTGCCCTCGATCTTACTTGCCCTCCTTGAGAAAATCTGCGGGTACTCTCTGTGGTTAAGTAACCATGGTAACTCCATCCTTGGCCAAGTTGTGGGAAAACCTCAATGGGGGGGAGCGAATGGAGTGGAGGATAAACAAAATCACTTAATTTTAACCTCGTCCTGTTTTAATCATGATTCATTAATCAATAATGATTTACAGTCTTGATTATTACCATGTTATGGTGAAACTATACTAGTCGTCTAATATTAAACAGCTCGTATGGATTTTCTTTCCGTCTCCCTGATGAAATTGTCTGAAAGCAGCTCCTGGAACATTGTTGACTCATCATGCCTCCCTTGTATGCCATTCCATAAAAGCCTTTCCGTAGAGCTGTGTCCGGCATACACTCCATGACCAAAAGTATGTGGACACCTGCTTTTCGAACATCTCATTCCAAAATCATGAACATTAATATGAAGTTGGTCCACCCCTTTGCTGCTATAACAGCTTGGGCGATTAGGTCTGGCTCGCAGTTGGCGGTCCAATTCATCTCAAAGGTGTTCGATGGGGTTGAGGTCAGAGCTATGTGGATGCCAGTCAAGTTCCTCCACACCAATCTCGACAAACCATTTTTGTATGGACTTCGCTTTGTGCTTGGGGGCATTGTCATGCTGAAACAGAAAAGAGCCTTCCACAAAGTTGGAATTAAAGAATCGTCTAGACCATCATTGTATTCTGTAGCGTTAAGATTTCCATTCACTGGAACTCAAGGGCCTAGCCCGAAACATGAAAAACAGCTCCAGACCATTTATCCTCCTCTGACAAATTTTACAGTTGGCACTATGCATTTGGACAGGTCGGGTTCTCCTCGGGTAGCGTTCTCATCACTCCAGAGAACGCATTTCCACTGCTCCAGTCTAATGATGGCAAGCTTTATACCACTCCAGCCAATGCTTGGCATTGGGCATGGTGGTCTTAGGCTTGTGTGCGGCTGCTCGATCATTGAAAGTCATTTCATGAAGCTCCCAACGAACAGTTCTTGTGCTGACGTTGCTTCCAGAGGCAGTTTGGAACACGGAAGTGAGTGTTGCTCTCGGGTGCTTTTAGTCAACTGTAAGTGCTGTTATTATTTATTTATTTATTTTTGCACTCTGCAGTACTGTTCTGTGAGCTTGTGTGGCCTACCATTTTGTGGCTGAGCCGTTGTTGCTCCAAGATGTTTCCACCTCACAATAACAGCACTTACAGTTGACTAAAAGCAGCTCGAACAGGGCAGAAATTTGTTGAACTGACTTGTGCCACGTTGAAAGTCATTGAGCTCTTCGGTAAGGCCATTTTACTGCCAATGTTTGTCTATGGAGAATCCATGACTCCCCCTTGCACACCTTTCCTAAAAACAACAGTCTGATTGCATCATGTGTGCCAATGCCAGGACCAGAGAATGTAGCACTGGGCTGCGTTCAGCATGAAACAACTTTTAGGTTAGTTGAGAATCAGATGTAGGCGTAAATATTATATAGTAGAGTAACACGCATGCCTCTTACCTGTAGCGGGTGAATCATGTCAGCTCTACTGGTGACATTTCTATCTGCCATGTACGTTGCACCTTCCTGAATGCGACCCAGATTTGTCTAGACCCTAGGGTCTTTGTGCGTGCGTCATGTTTGAGAGTTTGCTTCCCTCTCTCTCTGGTGTTCTCATGGACTGTCCTCTCTGTCCTTTTCCCAGGTGTACTCCCCTTTTCCTCATCAGCAGTGTGCTCTGTGATCAATTAGCTGGGTTTGGACCAGCGTCTCTAAGAGGACTCTTCTCTGGATCAGGTGACGGGCCGGGCCACGCGGCACCTCTTTGCTGAATGAGGCCGGAGAGGAAATGCACTCTCGATTAAGGACCTCCACGCGGAGATACACATGTAAGTTTTTCATCTGGGGCGGCAGTGTAGCCTAGTGGTTAGAGCATTGGACTAGTAACCGAAAGGTTGCAAGTTCAAATCCCCGAGCTGACAAGGTACAAAATCTGTCGTTCTGCCCCTGAACAGGCAGTTAACCCACTGTTCCTAGGCAGTCATTGAAAATAAGAATTTGTTCTTAGCTGACTTGCCTAGTAAAAATCTAGCGTACTAGTATATTTTCCTCTGGAACTGACTGAGGGAAAAGTATAGCTTCCCTGGCCGTCTGTATAATGTGTTCAGGGAGAAAGCGTTTCAAATTTAAGTGAAACAGGGAGGCACTAGGCTAATACCTGCATTTGTCCAATAAAACCACTGATTGTTGTTGCATGTAAAAACACACACACCCAGAGCCAGCAGATTAGCTGGCTGTCCCTTCTCTCTCCTCGACCGGGGTCCCTGTTGGTTTTGGCTGCTCTGTTGCCCACATGATTAATGGCCTCTGAAGTCTGAAGGCACTTCCTCCTCCTGGCCCACTCATCTCTTCTGTGTGTGTGTGAGATATGGTGTTGAATTCTTCTTGTGTGACTTTTTAAATCATTTTTGCTCTGCATTGTTGATAAGTGCTCATAGCAAGCATTTCACTGTAAAGTCTACCGTTGTATTCGACACATCTGACAAATAACATTTTGAATAGTGTGTGTGTGCCTCCACTGCTGTCTCTGCTTCTCCTGCCTTCTGACCCAACCCCCCATCCCATCCTCCCTAATAATGCAGGAAGCCAGACCCAGGCAGCCCCCTCCTCCCCTCTCCCATCCATGACTGAATGTTGCAGTAAGTGTTCAGTACGGTAGGGCAATGTCAACATTACTCCTGTGTGTCTGTTTGTGTGGTGCGCACATAATTGAGCAGTGACCGTCTGGGGTATTGTTTGTAGATTGCTGAGGATTTTTTTATTTATTTAATAATTTTTTTTAGAATAAGGCTGTAACTTAACAAAATATGGAAAAAGTCAAGGAGTCTGAATACTTTCCGAAGTTACGGCTTTTGCCTAGGTCCGAAAGCAATAGGGTGCCGTTTGGGACGGAGCCCCAGCCTCTATGAATCTGGAGCTTTGTCACTCTGGCAGCTGCTGTATTGTCCCTGGTTAGGGGTGTGTATGGCACATGGATAGTCTGGGAGGAGGGGGTGGGGCGTGCTGCTAGGAAGACAGTCTGTAGTACAGAAGGTGTCCTAGGGGGTGTTTGAAATGGTACCCTAATCTCTAAAGTGCATTACTTTGGACCAGTTTATACTTTTGTCCAGAGCCCTATGTTACCATAATCTTTGTGTAGTGCACTACTTTTGACCAGAACTCTATGGGCCCTGGTCAAAGTAGTACACTATATAGGAAATATAGGGTGCTATTTGAGACACCCCTACACTGGCTGTATGTGTGAAATCAGATCTGACACATCTCTCACTGATCAAGGCTAGACAATCGTATAGAAATCAGTGCTCAGCAAAATTGAATGAACTTAGTGGGAAAATCAACTAAATGTATTGAATTGATTAGAAAATCCATTCGTTTGCCAAAGATTGTCATAAGACATGAATGAAATGCGTAAGTGATACATATTTTCCTTCAACTTGCTGAAGTGGCAGAAGCACAGGAATGCCCCTGTCTCTGTCTGCGTGTGTTTGTCTACCACTTTGTGTAGCCTAGGCTAAATCTAAGCCACCCGCAACCATAATAGCTTTATTATTTTATAAAAAGTTCAACCTGCTTTTTTAAAATGCAATAATCACTTATCTGACTTTCAAGTCTTTTTCAAGTAATGAAATGGCCATTTTGTTATAAAGTTAAGCAGAACCATGCATAATGCACATTCACTAATAATGTCTAACTTGTAGCACTGCAGGCATTATAGAACATTAACACAGGTCTCAAAATCAATCTCTCAAGCACAAACCCACGTGCTAGTGAGCAGCCAGCTAATCTTTCTATTTCAAGTTTAGCCAACTTGCTAACTGACAAGGTAGAGTAGTTGAATTGTTATGAACACACCCTTCTGTCCGTCCTCAAATGTTTGAACAGCATACTAGCCTGTCCACTTGGTTCAGATGTTGAAAGCAAGTGGCCTACCTTATTTCTCAGATTGAGAACCAGTTGCCAATTCCTTATACAATTGTGCTTTATGCTTATTGCAGATTTTGTGTGTATAAATGAGACATCTCGAGCTTGATTCTTGCCATACAGGCATTTGGAATATCACGCTAAACATACATTTGAATTAATTTGGTGTATCGCCCAGCGCTACCAGATTCTCCTTTGACCATTGAAATGCGCAGTCTAATTGTGTAGGTGTTAAGAAACAAATATGAAGATATATATAACACACAGCCCTGATTGGCTGATAGGGGATGGGCTCTAGACCATCCTTACTCAGAAGAACAGTCATTGGTCTATTATAATCACATTGTGATGTAATGATGTGGAACAACAGTTCCATCCCACACGAAAAGGCTGAAATTCCAAGCTTTTTTTCCCCTCCAAGTATCTTACACAAAATGGCATATCATAATTTTCACAATTTCAGACTGTTATTTCAACCTCGATGTAGAAATAAAAAAACAAAACCCATGTTTTTTTTTTTAAACTGCACTGCCCCTTTAAAGTGTGTGTGTTTAGTGCGGTGGGGGTGATTGATCTGCTGGTAGCGCAAGCTTTATATGTCCAAATAGTATTTGCAAAAATAAAATGGTCACTAACTATGGTAAAACAACAATTGGGTTGCTGATTTTCTGCTTTGATCACAAGTCCCATCAGGTAGCCTGATTTCAGATGTCATATAAACAGGATTATTAGAGAGATTGTTCTTCTTGCAAAGCATGTAAATGTTTTAATTGAAGTAATATTTGAATTTGATTCTCCACAATCGTATTATTGTGTGCATGTAACCGTGCTCTCTTTCTCTCCCTTCCTCTCTCTTGCTTTCCATCTCTTTCTTTGCCTCTAGCTCGCTTTCCCTCTCGCTCTCTTTCTCTCTGTCTCGCTTGCTCTTGCATAACACACATTAATCACGTTATTTAGGTCAATTGAACAGTGAACAAATGGTCTGACAGACACCGATATCTGTTCCACACAATACATTTCTACCTGAAAATTTGTTCTGTGACGTTGCACCCCCCTGAACAGAGCCTTGATCTGTGCATCAGAGCCATGAGGTAAAGGTGTCATTCAGTTGGTTGAGCTCAGTCTACTACTCAGGGTTTTCGTTAGCTGTTAATACCCGGCTTTTGCCCATTTAAAAATAATGGAAAAGACGATAAATACAATTGGCACAGGCCACATGTCAGGGAAAAGAAGAATAAAAAATATGAATTGCTTTTTAATTTTTATGAAGCTGGTTGTATGAATTTGGGATCTACTGTCCCAGAGTCTGTTTAGACTATTTCTTTCTCGACAAGCTGGCCAATAGAATATGTAAAGTTTTCTACTATGGTGGATAGTAGATTGACATAGTTGACATACTCTTGTCTATACCAAAATAAATACAATTATTCATAATAGGCTAATAAAACATGATTTGGCCACAGAGGATCATTTGCTTCCCCTGGCCTTCAAAATAAATAAATGTTTTGCCTACAGTCACATTGCTTACTATCGGAAGGAAAGGCAGTGCACGCAATTGGTGCAACACGTGCTGCAAATAGCAAATATATTATTGAGTTGCACCTGTCAGTGAAAAGTATAGGCCCAGCCAGGCATATGGCAATATTTCCAAATTAAATTGCGGGATAACATAGTTTGGAAAGCAAACGGCTATTGTTGTAAAGAAAATACACTAAACTAAAAAAAGGACACGTATCAAAAAACTTAATTGAGCGAACAACAGTAGGCCAGCGGAGTGCATGAGTGCGCACAGCACATCTTCACTCTCATTGTTGGGTCAGTGCCACTGTTTGTCTCCCCTTCTCGTAGGCCTATTACATGGACAATGTCATTTTTTATTGATCTGTTGGTCAGTGTCAGCACCGTAGGCTACCCAGTAATCTAATCTACTCATCACATTACGAATAGTAGGCTATCTTACATCAGTCTGCAAATGTGATGATTCATGGAATGCTTTATTATAAAGATGCAATTTTATGGGGGAAATTTGCTTCACCAAACAACTCAGGCTTTGCCTATGCATAGGCTAGTGATTTTTCTGTTCCTTACAAGTCTTGTTGGCTGAGGAAAAGTAAATGTGGTCAGTTATTCTAACTTCTTCAAGGTGCAAGGAAAGGACACACATCCTTGCATCCTCGACTTGAATGTTCTGTTTAGATGAATCACCATAATCTAAATGTGATTTCTGTCATTCTGATTAGGGTGGACACCCTAATCGGGCTACGGACCCAATGCATATGGGTCTGGTAAATTTCTCAAATGTCCTGTAAATTAAAATGTTGCTGGTCAAGTGTCTGGTGCCACATTTTCATAACTGAAACCCTGGTACTACTGTACCCTCAGACACCCCGGTCTTAATTACAGCACAGCAGGCTTCATTCTCTCTCTCTCTCCTGCAATCTATCTCTCTGGATATGGGTGATCTCTCCCTTTACTTCTGCTCTGTCACTCTTTCTGTCATGCCCTCCCTTAATTTTCTCTCTTGCTTTCTCTCTCCAGTTGTATGTGACGTGGTCTCTTGTCATCATGTTATTTGGTAAGACAGTAGTTACGAGGTACACTCCACACACTGATTGGTGTCATTTTAATGGGTCATGATGAGGTGAAGTGTCTGGTGCCACATTTTCATAACTGAAACCCTTTCTGGAGACAGTCTTAATACAGCACAGCAGGCTTCATTTCTCCTGCAATCTATCTCTGGATATGGGTGATCTCCCTTTACTTCTGCTCTGTCTTCTGTCATGCCCTCCCTTAATTTTCTCTCTTGCTTTGTCTCAGTTGTATGTGACGTGGTCTCTTGTCATCATGTTATTTGGTAAGACAGTAGTTACGAGGTACACTCCACACACTGATTGGTGTCATTTTAATGGGTCATGATGAGGTGAATCACTGTTTCTGGAGACAGATGACAAGTGTGTCACACTCTCTCCCGCAAACGCACACAGCCTTGAATGAAATGACTACTTGCTGACAAGTGTTTTATTATGCTCGTAAAGCAAGGGATGCCTTTCTGTTAACTTGTGTGGGAATTCCATTATTCCACAGTATATTGTTGGGCAGTATGTTTGAACATTCTGTCTCGTGCCAAATTTCTCCCCCGTGTCTGAGTTGATATCAGTTTGTGGGAGATGAATATCCACTGTTTCAAGCAGGATTTATTTCAGCCAACTGCGACGTCTCTGACCAATGTTTTTATAGGCCTATTCCTATTGGCCACGGAGACAGAATGTTGGTTGTTTTAAATCTAATTTGTAGCAATTCTACACATTTTGCCACGGTTTACACTGTGTTCTTATGCTACATACTTTATCTCGCTTAAGTTTACTCTGAATGTTTACCATCCTAAAATGTGTTATTTGCAATTTAGCAGTGGCGTCCCGCTGGCCTTGTGAAGAAGGAATGGATAGCTCGATCCTCCCCTTCTGATAGCACTGTCTTACATATCTCTCTCCCTTTCGTTATTTCTCTTCTTTCTCTCTCTGCATTGACAAAAGCCTGGCCGGCGTGGATGCTTTTGTTTTGGCCTAGTCTAGACGTGCTGCATGAGTGTGCGCGTGCAGCAGCAGTGTGGTGGTGAGGGAGGGTTGTAGGGAGAAGGAGCGAGAGCAATAGATAAGGTAGCCCTTGGTTTGGTGGGGGTAAGCAGGCTTTGGTTCACAAGATCAGCCCGAAAGAAGAACAGCAAGTGGGGGAGGGGCAGGGTGTTTATGGAAGGAGGGAGGGAAGAAGGGTGGTGTGGAGGGTGAGGGAGAGGGAGGGACCTCAAGCTATTGATGGGGAAAAGAAAAGGGAGGGGTGGAGGGAGAGGGAGGGGTAACAAGCTGTGGTCTGAGACTAGCGCTCAATGAGGAAGCGAAACAGCCGAGCCATTTTCAGCTTTGAATAACCACCGCACGCTGCTTGCTGTGTGTGTGTTTGCGAGAGAGAAGAGCTACGAGAGAAAGGGAAGAAGCAAGCTCTCCTGGATATTTATTTTTTTACCGGAGCCCTCTCCTTCCTTTCGCACTCTTACTGCTTGTGAGGGGGGAGGCCCGGGGTGGACACACAATGGGGCGAGGAGCCTGTGGCTACTGGGCCGTTGTATTGCTGCTGAGAGGGGGAGGGGGTCGAGCGAAGGAGACCGGCACACACAGCTAACTCAGCCAGCCGGCTCCAGCCAGGCCTCAACAGGCTCAATCTTACCCTGCTCTCTGGCCCTTTTCTGTTTTTTTGTGGGGGGGTTTAAGGAATACCCCTCACTTAAACCTGGATCTATGGATTAATCGTGTGTGGATTATTGTTTATGGATTTTGTGAAACTGATTTATATTGGAACCTTAAAAAGAACCGATTTCTCTCTTCCTGTGTTTGTGGGAAAAGGAGAGAAAGGGAGCCAAACTTCTCCTGTTTTCTTTTTTTGCTTTGTGTTGAGGGAAGCTTCTAGATGGATTACAAAATGCATGCTAAGTCTAACGATCTGCTGGATTTTCAGACTCTGGATGCCCTCTTGGAAAAAATTGCACATTATTCTTCTGTCTCTGTGAAAAGGTAACGTTTGGCAGATGGAGATTTTAAAATATATATATATATATTCCCTCGTGTTTCCCATTCAAGATTTTACTGAGCTACAGTTGATAGGAGGAAATCAGTCAATTTAAATAAATTCATTGGGCCCTAAACTTATGAATTTCACGTAACTTTGAACACACATGCATCTGTTGGTCATTGTTGTCCTTAGCTTATACCTGTTTATAATCCCACTGCTACCATGGGGCACTCTGTTCACAACGTTGACATCAGCAAACCGGTTTCCAACCCAACGCCATACAAGTGGTCTGCGGTTGTGAGGCTGGTTGGACGTGCTAACAAATTCAATACCAAAAGAGAAATTAACATTAAATTATCTGGCAACAGCTCTGGTGGACATTCCTGCAGTCAGCATGCCAATCGCACGCTCCCTCAACATTTGACATTTGTGGCATTGTGTTGTGACAAAACTAAACCTTTTAGTTACCTTTTATTGTTCCCAGCACAAGGTGCACCTCTGTAATGATCATGCTGTTTAATCAGCTTCTTGATATGCCACCCCTATCAGGTGGATAGATTATCTTATCTTGGCAAAGTAAAAATGCTAACAGGGATGTAAGCAAATTTGTGCAAAAAATCTGAGAGAAACAAGCTTTATGTGCGTATGCAACATTTCTAGGATCTTTTAATTTCAGCTCATGAAACATGGAACCAACACTTCATAGGTTGTTTGTTTTTTTAATTCAGTGTACATAAACTAAGCCTACAGCTTACATTTGTAGTCTAAGGCCACCTAATCTAAAATGTGGAACTGAAATGGGAATCTCCAGTTTACAGAAAGAGGTCTTTGTTTGTGGACATCAAATATGACCTATTAATGTGTCATTTTCTCTGAAGTAGCCTATTAGTTGAAACCTGTGGAAATCATTGGTTTCGGAGGATTGCATTGTTTGCCAGTAACTCTCCTGAAGGGTGATAGGTGTGGGGGGGAGGGTGGGTTACAGAGAGAGTGGGTTGTATTTGTGGCAGCAGGGCTATTTTCTGGGGGTAATGTATCCTGATTCCTGGAAATGCCTTGGTGAATGAATCGGCCCTGTGAGTTCAGCCTGTGAGGAAGGGAGGGAGAAAGAGAGCAAGGGGGTTCCTTTATCTCCAGTTCTCTGTTTTGTTTACAAAGTGACTCAGTGAATCGTATGTGAGCTCTATATCACTCTCTTCTCTCCAGTCTTTGTGTGTGTTCTCCTCACCCCTTCGTCCTGGCTTTTTGTCCACTTTTAACAGATTATTTTGTGTATTGAAACTTTTTGCTCCTGTTGAGCACCACCCTTTGTGTTTGGTGCACCTAGATACAAAGTCAGATGAGTGTTTCACCACAGTGTTCTGTGACTTCGACCAAACACAACCAACCTGGTTAATGTAGGCTTGTCACCAGCAGCAGTGCGTGTGTTAGGGTTGGCTGATATACTATATGATAATATTGAGTATTGGTGATATGGGGCGGCAGGGTAGCCTAGTGGTTAGAGCGTTGGACTAGTAACCGAAAGGTTGCAAGTTCAAACCCCCGAGCTGACAAGGTACAAATCTGTCGTTCTGCCCCTGAACAGGCAATTAACCCACTGTTCCTAGGCCGTCATTGAAAATAAGAATTTGTTCTTAACTGACTTGCCTAGTAAAATAAAGGTAAAATTTAAAAATGTTTAAAAATATATATATATATTTGAACTTGACAAATCAAAACTGTGCAGTTTTATCAGTGTGTATCAATATGAAGTCTAAATGAATAAAGCCTCTTTTTTTTGTCATACGTGTATTTTTTTAAATGAAAAGGCAACTATACTATAATAAATAAGCACAGTGGAATTATTTTTGTCATCAACAATGCACAATGATAATATCAGATATCTGCAAATTTGGAGTAGCATATCATGGAATAGGTCTCCCCAAATATCACCCAACCCAAGTGTGTGCGCATGCGTGTGTGTGGTGTTGTCACTCAGAGGAAGCCTGCTTGCCTCTACAGAGCCCCACAGCACACACAGCCAGTAGAGAGGAGGACTTTGAACAGTCAGACATTACGCATGCTTCTGACTCAGATTGGCTCCCTCAAAGAAGTGGGTTTCGGTTCCATGAATGGCATGCCAGATGCGTGCATGAGCCTGCATGCATGTAGGTGAGAGGTGAGGCAGTTTGCCTCCCAAATGGCACTGCCTCCCTGGTCCACAGTAGTTCCATATGTAAGGCAGGATTCCCCAACTGGTGGTCAGCGAGTGGTTTTAATTTGGCCCCCCAAGTTTCCAAATATTGTTGTTGCATTTTCATTGTTGGAAATAAAAACACCAGGAAATCACCTCAAATTGATTTTAATTCAGCAAATAACAAGGTTTGAAATAATTGTTTTAGTCAAATATTACATATGTTTGGCCTTCTTGTGGTCAATTTGCAGTATACTAATTATTTGTAAATATGTTCTGGCCCCTTAACCATCCGCTCAATACAAAAATGATCCCCCGGCTGAATCTAGTTGACGATCCCTGATGTAGGGAATGGGGTGTTATTTGGGACAAAGACGTAGCCTAAATCCTGGCCAGGCTGGCCGAAAGCATGCTGTGCCCATTACGGACCCCCACTGGGTGAAGATGTGACGGTTCACTCCACTGTCTGACGCACAACATTAGACGGAAAGAGTTAAAATGAAATAGGCTAGACCCATTAGTCTATAGGCTGTGTATTTCCCTCAACATCATCAAACCAATAGTTTATTTATCCAATGTTTCAGATTTTTGTGGCATAAATAACTAACTACAGTTTGTCCAAATATGAAATTCCAGAATGATGAGTACTTTTGATTGCCGACTGCTGGGTCTAGCGCATGGTTCTGCCTGGTTGCTGACCTGCCTACACTGTGCCCCTCCCCTCTCTCCGTCCCTCGCAAGCTTGCTATGAAAGATGCAAGTGTTCTCTGAAGTACGGCAACTAATCAGTCTCCTCCGTTCCAAAAGTAAAGAATCTTAGGAGTCGATTGAATGTTAACAGGTAGAAATGGTGGTTGACACTGGGAGTTATTGTGCAAGGAGTCATGGAATCAGTTATTTTTGGAGTCTACTCTCCACCACTGTCATCACTGTTTTAAGTTGGAAAAATTGCAGAGGAAGGCAAGTGACAGCAGTGAAGTCATGTTTGGCAATACTGTGAAGTAAAATGAGAAGGAAATGCGAACTTTGCGAGGTGGAATTGAGGTAAAGTAATAGGAGTACAGGTGCAATGCTTAACCATCTGAAACAATGCACCGTAATACCCAAAACAATGCTGGCAGCAGCACCGCTGCGTTGTGAATTTCCTTTAAGGAATTTTTGTGGAATAACTATGTAAAAATGTGTTTTGCAGTTTAAACATCAACTTTCTTTGTGGCCACTTCTCTAGTCACAAGTAGTCCACTTTTTTTTAGCCATTTGGGACCTACTTGTAGCTGCATGTCTCTTACTGCACTGTTGTGTAGAGTGGGATCCTCTGGCCTACTTTCCAACTGGCTGCAGCTACCTCCCCTCCCCAGGTGTTTTTAAATGTTTTATTTGACCCTTTTATTTTACTAGGCAAATCAGTTTAGAACAAATTCTTATTTACAATGACGACCTAAACCGGCCAAAACTGGACGACGCTGGGCCAATTGTGTGCTGCCCTATGAGACTCCCAATCACGGCCGGTTGTGATACAGCCTGGATTTGAACAGGGGTCTCTGTAGTGACGCCGCGAGCACTGAGATGCAGTGCCATAGATCGCTGCGCCACTCGGGAGGAAAACGTGAATGATTATTTACTTTCTAGATGGAATAGATTAGCCTAGTAGATACAGTACATCTATTTTGTAACCTGACATGAGGTGTGT
The DNA here is from genome assembly GCF_036934945.1 of Oncorhynchus masou masou. Taxonomy (NCBI): domain Eukaryota; kingdom Metazoa; phylum Chordata; class Actinopteri; order Salmoniformes; family Salmonidae; genus Oncorhynchus; species Oncorhynchus masou. Next base: position 476,306 of record NC_088225.1, on the reverse strand, counting down.
GTGTGACCCTTAAATGGCACCCTATTCCATATGACGCTAGTCAAAAAAGTAGTGCACTATATAGGGAATAGGGTGCCGTTTAGGACAAGATTTCCCTTTTCAAGTGACAGTCACTGATAGATCCTGATTTCCTGGCTACGACTAGGCCCCTTAATAACCAGAGCCGCCGCCTCCCCTCTCTCCCAACATTCCTCGGCAGTCTGTGGTGATCTATGTCCAGGTCAACTGTTGTTCCAGAGCTCAGAGCGATAGGGGGTATGTGGTAAGACACGGACATCGGTAGGCAGGAAGTCACAACTCTTGTTGGAATCTGCATCTGCTGAGTCATATTTACAAAGTGCATCAGAGTAGGAGACGGTGCTGATCTCGGATAAGGTCCCCCCCATCCATATAATCGAAAACTGATCCTAGAACAGCACAGCAGCGCTCCGACTCCTGAGACTTTTTGTGAATACGGGCCCTGGTGTTGTTGCCGCAGGAAAGAATCAGAGCGATTTTATGTATTTATGCTGTTTTCTTTTGAAGTGTGGTCGTGTAATGCACCAAGACTGAGCCCCCCCCCCCCCCCCACAGTGACCAAACAGTTTAATCACAATGGATGTGTTTTGGCCATCAAGCATTGGTCAGCGGCTTTGTAAGCTTCTCGATTAGCCACTTCTATTCCTGGTGAGATTAGTCTTTTTGACATGTACATGTCCATTGTCTGGTGGACTACCAGTCTGAAAAGGTTCCTGATTAGGGAACACGTCTCAAATGGCACCCTATTCCCTATAGTGCGCTACTTTTGAACTGGTCATAAGTAGTGCAATACATAAGGAATAGGGTGCCATTTAGGATGCAACATATGTGTAAGGAGGGGGGGGGCTAAATAAACATCTCTTCAAACATGGGAAACTGCAGTAAAACCTGGTGAAAACCAACAGGACTTGTGTGGCATCTTTGCCTGAGCTAATCGTGTTTGCTCTGCATCTTATCTGGTCAAATAGGTTCAGTCAGCAGTTAGTTGAGGGTTTAAGTAATCACACTAAACTAGACCCAATAGTGGAGCAATAGCACACAGTGGGGATAAATTGTGTACTGTGTGTGTGTCCCTGGATTCCCTGATTGTTGTTGCCTGGCTGTTGTGAACCATCTGGTGGTTATGTTTGTGTGTGCTGAAATACATTGGCAGATTCCTAGTCCCAGAAAACACTCCATCCTGGCCCAGCCTGTTGTTGTGGCTAGCTCGAAGCTACCTAACGAACACATTGCTACACTCTGTCCCTGTAGAGGGAGCCCTCCTGTCTGTCCCTGACCTGTCAGTCTGTACTTGCCACAGACACCTCCCCAATATCTGTCCTCCTCCTGTGTCTAGGAGCTGGGTGGTGTTCTTCTGTTTATAACAGGGAGGGAACTGTCCTGGATTTGTCCATTATGTCCAATGAGGAGATTTTAAAATATTTTCTGTGTGCCCCAATGAACATGAACGACCCTGTTCTTTGCGGAGGGGCCTGTCAGTTTCTTCCTTATGTCTGCTGCTACTGCTGCTTGTTCCTATTGTCTGTCCCGGTCAACCTCTTTTGTACCTCCACCTCAGTTGAGCACACACACTGTGCAACACACACTGTCTGTACCACCCAAATGTATTGCCAGAGGAGCCCCAGCTTCTCCCTCCTTTAAAGTTGCATGGTACCAAAGCCACCACTGTCCCAATCTGCTTTCTGCTAGGGAGTTATGTGGATCTTTGTCTCTTAATGCAGGCTGCTATTCGGTCATCAGCAGCAGCTCTGTCCTGTGACATGTCTAGCATTATATTCAGGAAGTTTGTACTCTGTTATAAGAAACGTTCAATTAAATGTTTTGGGTGGTGCTTTGACCCGAGTGGGAAGGCAAGTAGCAGACAAGTTAAAATTCCTCTTTCCTGTTGTCATCCCATACAGCTGTCAGTCAGTGTGGGTGTGTTTCCTCCAGGGAGGCCTTGGCAGTGATCATGTGCTTGGTTAACTGCTAACTTCTCAGAATGGTGACTCATCAGGAATGTGGTTAGTTCGAGTGAGGTCCACACACTGGTGTGTGCAACTGGTCAGAGTTCTAAACTAAAACCCCTCATGATCAATAATTTATGGTATGGCACATTGCTACACTTTGCTGTGTCTTTGTACTCTGTCTCCAACACACTGGCCTTGTGACGTAGTAGCCTGGAAGGGGCAAGGACAAGAAGGGTAGAGGCAAGATGAGGCATGGGAACACTGGGTTCCACCAGCAGCCAGATGATGCCAAATGTACCACACACACACACACACACACACAAACAACCTCCCACATCCTGAAACACTCCAGAGACCAGAGATTTCCAAGGAAAGGGATAGTCTGTTTCTTACCAGGGACCCGCATAAACCATTACAGCAACACACACAAGCCCTGCCAAAACCCCAGTGATGGCTAACCACTAGCCCACCTCTGATCTCTCTCACTCACACACACACACACACACACACACACACACACACACACGGGGTTGGGGTCAATTTCAGTTCTAGTCCATTCAGAAAGTAAACCAGAATTGGAACTAGTATAGTTTCAGTATAGACCTTGAATTGACAGGAATTTAAATGGAATTAACCCCAACCCTGACAGCCTTTTTATTTTAATTTGAGTTTTATGAAGGGCTGGGGGGAGGACCGAAGGCCTGTGTCCCCCTTTTGGACTTGAGATTTTTGCATTTTTGTACACCTTGTAACTGCCATTTCCTCCAATCCAGAGCAAAAATAATCCTTATTTTTTTATTTTACACAAAGTGGAGCAACGCCTCTTGTATTCTTTGGGGAGAACCCTGAAACCTGTAAGGTCAGAGCTCAGAACAGGGATGGTTGATCTTCCTGCAATGCACCAACTCACAGAATACATCTAGTTTAGGTGCGGTAATTGAATGTGGGATCATGATGATGATGGCGACACAGGATTTTTTTGTGGGTAGGTTTTGGGGCATGATGGTAGCGCTGGGATGATAAACCGAAAATTAGACACACATTGCCTTCCTCTTACTGACACATTTAGCATATGTTTTGTAATTTTATGTGATTTTAGTTTCCCAACGTTCTTGTAGATTGTTCTAAAAACATTATTTGTTCAACAGTAATGGCCTGTGCATTATGTTAATTTCTGCCATGAAAGTGTCTGCCTGTTCTTGTTTCGCTGTCGGCTGCTGTATGAGCGAGCCACTCACACCCCTTTCCCCGCTGCGCACGGAGAACGGGGAGATACATCATGAGAAGCACAACCATATGACCGTTGCGCAAAATGCAATTGCGGAGAAAAATACCGTTTTCACAGCAACTACTGTATTAGTTATAGTGAGGTGTCATATCTTTCTGTGAGTATATAATTTAGTTATCCCCTTTTAATATTGCGTTCATGGCACCATTTTACAACCGGAGTAGGGTATGGTAGCCTATGGTTTTGATGTGCCCGCAGAGCACGCCATTCGCAGTGAATAAGCCTATCAAGTAGCCTAGCCCTAGCACTGGAAAGTTTTTGGAGTAGCCTACATTTACTGATTAGATTAATCAAGTAGCCTACATGGCTATATAGCAACACTATCATAGTTAGTTAGCAATCAAGCTAAGTGTTTTTTTTTTAGTTCGCACTTGCTCATGTTGTGAATAATAATAGGTCAATATGGTCAAAGATTCTGCAAGTTCTCCAAAGAGGCAAAAATACACCTGATAATTCTGGGTCCTATTTTTGACAGGTTACCATCAAAATATAAATTATGCATTTCCTGGATATGTTAGATGAAATAGTTTACTTTTTGAATCATAGACTACGATCTCAGTTGTCTTACTTTAATTTGCTCTAACTGTTGTGTTCCCATGGAAAGCCAGGTTTTTGTTATATCTGTGTTGTCTTGTTGTGGTTAAAATGTCGCACGCTGAGTAGATGAGGAAATCCCAAAACATTTAGGAAACTACAGTACTCTACCCGCAAACTGTGCAAACTGGACTGATGGACTGTACAGAATTTAACTAACATTTGTTGCATTCTAAAGAAAAATCTGCTGCTGATGGAGCTCATGAGCTGGGCCTCTGAGCTGACGTTTGTGTGTGTGAATGTCTGTGGTGTATGCACAATGTAAGCACCTGAGCTGAGCCATAAAGGAGACGAGATATCTACCCTAATCTATATCAGATTGGGGGGGGGGCAATGTAACCTATGTTTTTTTTTTGCCACCCCACTGGTTCTGCAATCACCCGCTAATTAACAGTATTCTGACCCCTTGACTTATTCAACATTTTGTTACGCCACAGCCTTATTCTAAAATTGATTTTTTTTAAATCCCCCTCATCAATCTACACATAATATCAAAAACAAAGCAAAAACAGGTTTTTAGAAATGTTTGTGGAAAAAAATTAATAATTAAATATCACATTTACATGAGTACTCAGTACTTTGTTGAAGCACTTGGCAGCAATTACAGCCTTGAGTCTTCATGACTCTACAAGCTTGGCACACCTGTTGTTGGTGAGTTTCTCCCATTCTTCTCTGCAGATCCTCTCAAGCTCTGTCAGGTTGGATGGGGAGTGATGCTGCACAGGTTTCCTCCAGGCGTAACGCTTGGCATTCAGGCCAAAGAGTTCAATCTTGGTTTCATCAGACCAGAGAAACTTGTTTTTCATGGTCTGAGTCCTTTAGGTGCCTTTTGGCAAACTCCAAGCAGGCTGTCGTGCCTTTTACTGAAGAGTTGCTTCCATCTGGCCACTCTACCGTAAATGCCTGATTTGTGGAGTGCTGCAGAGATGGGATAACTTTCCATAAGGACAACCATCTCCCCAGAGGAAATCTGGAGCTCTGTCAGTGACCATTGGGTTCTTGGTCACCTGCATGGCCAAGGACTTTCTACCCCGATAGCGCAGTTTGGCACAGCAGCCAGAGTCTTTCTGGTTCCAAACGTCTTTTATTTAAGAGTGATGGAGGCCACTGTGTTTTTGGGGACCTTCAATGCTGTAGAAATGTTTTGGTACCCTTACCCAGATATGTGCCTTGACACAATCCTGTCTCGGAGGTCTACGGACAATTCCTTCGACCTCATGGATTGATTTTTCCTCTGCAATGCACTGTCAACTAGGCACCTTTGCAAATCATGGCCAATCAATTGAATGTACTACAGTTGTTGAAACATCTCAAGGATGATCAATGGAAACAAGATGAGCTCAATTTTGAATACTTATGTAAATAAGATATTTCCGTGTTTTTTTTTTATACATTTAAAAAAAAATGTATAAACTGTTTTTGCTTCGTCATTATTGGGGATTGTGTGTAGACAGAGGATTTTTAAATTTGAATCCATTTTAGTATAAGGCTGTAACGTAACAAATTGTGGAAAAAGAGAAGGGTTCGAAATACTTACTGACTGCACTAGGACAACTTTAGATTTCACTATCTAATGGTTTTGAATTTTTTGAAGTTTAAGCAGTGGTGTTCTGTCTTCGGCCATGCAGGGCTCTCGCAAAAGTGATGTCCTCGTTGTGAAATGATCCATTTTACTCTATCTAATAATGGCCATATAGACTGACTGACTGTTTAAAGCAAAACTACCTAAACTATTGCTGACAGTGAACCTGAACGATCAAAATCAAATCAAATGTTATTTGTCACATGCGCCGAATACAACCTTACATGCAGTTCGAAACTGAAGGAGAAGACTCATCAGTTGTTACAAGAGATTCGATTTTGAGATGGTAGAAAATGTAATATAACGTGAACCGGCCATTTGTATCTTAAACATTTTGAATCGGGGACCGATACATATTGGTGAATCGTTACATCCCATGCCTTTCGGAGTTTAGCAGCTGTAGCAGAGTCACCCGCAGAGTCGCAAAGGGGAGGGTATATTACTGGAAACATTCAAAGTTTACCAGTAAACTACCATTCATTTGGTTAACTTTTAAGGTATATATGCAATTTTTATCATTACATTTATTGGCTTTTTTTGGGTACTCCAGGTAATCACAGCTGTCCCTCTGTGGCTTTATCACGTCTTTAAAATATATTACTTTTTTACAAAAATCTAATCTTTTTTTTTTAAAGCTGTATAACATAATCCTAAATATATAAACCATTAATTTATTGAATGCCATTGTGGGTTTCAGTGTTCTTTTTTTGCACACCTTTTATTTTATTTTGTCTTTGTTGTACATGTTTTAGGACCAAACTGATGGCAGTTGTGAAAAAAAGACAGTTGGAAGAGCTATTTTCTCTTGAATCTGACAGTCTATCCACTAGAAGCTCATGGACAATCTGGGCACATATAGAAACATTTATACAATATATGAAAAAGTTATTCAAGTATAAATGACCAAAGTTGCCATAGATTACCTGTTTCTTACCAAAATGACTGAAGATTCCGGTAACTGGTAAATTAGAGGGAGCTTTGCAACCCTATACAGTGGGGCAAAAAGTATTTAGTCAGCCACCAATTGGGCAAGTTCTCCCACTTAAAAAGATGAGAGTCCTGTAATTTTCATCATAGGTAGACTTCAACTATGACAGACAAAATGAGGGGGGAAAATCCAGAAAATCACATTGTAGGATTTTTAATGAATTTATTTGCAAATTATGGAGGAAAATAAGTATTTGGTCACCTACAAACAAGCAAGATTTCTGGCTCTCACAGACCTGTAACTTCTTCTTTAAGAGGCTCCTCTGTCCTCCACTCGTTACCTGTATTAATGGCACCTGTCCACAACCTCAAACAGTCACACTCCAAACTCCACTATGGCCAAGATCAAAGAGCTGTCAAAGGACACCAGAAACAAAATTGTAGACCTGCACCAGGCTGGGAAGACTGAATCTGCAATAGGTAAGCAGCTTGGTTTGAAGAAATCAACTGTGGGAGCAATTATTAGGAAATGGAAGACATACAAGACCACTGATAATCTCCCTCGATCTAGCGCTCCACTCAAGATCTCACCCCGCGGGGTCAAAATGATCACAAGAACGGTGAGCAAAAATCCCAGAACCACACGGGGGGACCTAGTGAATGACCTGCAGAGAGCTGGGACCAAAGTAACAAAGCCTACCATCAGTAACACACTACGCCGCCAGGGACTCAAATTCTGCAGTACCAGACTGGCTTAAGCCAGTACATGTCCAGGCCCGTCTGAAGTTTGCTAAAGAGCATTTGGATGATCCAGAAGAAGATTGGGAGAATGTCATATGGTCAGATGAAACCAAAATATAACTTTTTGGTAAAAACTCAACTCAATTTGTCGTGTTTGGAGGACAACGAATGCTGAGTTGCATCCAAATAACACCATACCTACTGTGAAGCATGGGGGTGGAAACATCATGCTTTGGGGCTGTTTTTCTGCAAAGGGACCAGGACAACTGATCTGTGTAAAGGAAAGAATGAATGGGGCCATGTAGCGTGAGATTTTGAGTGAAAACCTCCTTCCATCAGCAAGGGCATTGAAGATGAAACGCGGCTGGGTCTTTCAGCATGACAATGATCCCAAACACACCGCCCAGGCAACGAAGGAGTGGCTTCGTAAGAAGCATTTCAAGGTCCTGGAGTGGCCTAGCCAGTCTCCAGATCTCAACCCCATAGAAAATCTTTGGAGGGAGTTGAAAGTCCGTGTTGCCCAGCAACAGCCCCAAAACATCACTGCTCAGGAGGAGATCTGCATGGAGGAATGGGCCAAAATACCAGCAACAGTGTGTGAACCTTGTGAAGACTTATAGAAGATGTTTGACCTCTGTCATTGCCAACAAAGGGTATATAACAAAGTATTGAGAACATTATGTTATTGACCAAATACTTATTTTCCACCATAATTTGTAAATAAATTCATTAAAAATCCTACAATGTGATTTTCTATAAAACATTTTCTCATTTTGTCTGTCATAGTTGAAGTGTACCTATGATGAGAATTACAGGCCTCATCTTTTTAATTAAGTGGGAGAACTTGCACAATTGGTGGCTGACTTAAATACTTTTTTGCCCCAATGTATGTCTGACAGATGCTAATGACTGTCTCTTTCTGTCTGTCCCACCCTCTTCTCCTAGAGAGCCTAGTGAGGAGTGCAATGGAATCATCGGTGCTCTCTCAGTGGAGTCGTCCGCGCCGCCGTCGAGACTAAACAACTGGTCGCCCGCGGCCGCCCCAACCCTTACCCCTGCTCCAGCCCCTGTGCCCGCGCCCCCAGTCACCTCTGCAAGAATGGGGGACGGCCTGGACGCAACCACAGTGCAGATGTCTTCGTCGGGCAGCAGTAGTAGCAGCCAGGGGGGGCAGGCCCAGCCATCCACCTACGTTCCAACCGTGCCAGAGTTTAACCCGCCGCCCCCGGAGTACATCAACTCATCGCAGCCCAAGCGGCAGACCAACCAGTTGCAGTACCTGCTGAAGGTGGTGCTGAAGACCCTGTGGAAGCACCACTTCTCCTGGCCCTTCCAGGCACCCGTCGATGCTGTCAAACTCAACCTGCCGGTGAGTGTTGTTTCTGCCTGGCTGGCTGTGGTGTCTCACTATATGGACTAGAAAAGGAGAAACGTACGACCTGAAAATAGTCTTTGAAAGTTTATTTAATTTAAAAGTTGAATTCACTAAATATTCTTCAGAGCAGGTTTGGGTTGGAGTGTAGCCTGCTTTAGACCTATCCTGACTTACCCATCCACATTGCTCTTACCAAACGACTAGTGTTTCTTCCTCACCATGAGTCTGGGTTTGCTTTTCTCCCTGGTATTTTATAAAATGACCGTTCTGATTGGTCCCAGATACAGAAGGGTTGGGCCAGAGCCGTTATTGGCTTTGATACTCTGATTGGTTAGTGACGTTGATTAATTTGTGTTGTACAACACCCTTCATTTTAACGTCAGCACAAATGTATGCAGTGGAATTAATTTCAGGATGAATAATCAGGCAAATGAATTGCATTTCTATTCATCAAATCAGTTGTAGACCAACAGTGAAATGCTGTCTTAACCTCTCTGGGACCGTTCGGGACATGAGCGTCCCACCTCTCAACAGCCAGTGAAACTGCAGGGCGCCAAATTCAAAACAACAGAAATCCCATACTTACAATTCCTCAAACATAGAAGTATTTCACACCATTTTATTGATAAACTTCTCGTTAATCCAACCACCTTATCCGATTTCAAAAACACTTTTCGGCGAAAGCACAACATATGTTAGGTCAGCAACTAGTCACAGAAAGCATTCAGCCATTTTCCAACCAAAGAGAGGAGTCACAAAAAGCAGAAATATAGATAAAAGTAATCACTAACCTTTGATCTTCATCAGATGACACTCATAGGACTTCATGTTACACAATGCATGTATGTTTTGTTCAGTAAAGTTCATATTTGTATCCAAAAATCTGAGTTTACATTGGCGTGTTACGTTCAGTAGTTCCAAAACATCCGGTGATTTTGCAGAGAGCCACATCAATTTTACAGAAATACTCATAATAAACATTGATAAAAGATACAAGTGTTATGCATGAAATTTTAGATCCACTTCTCCTTAGAACTACCCCTCCTGGATCCAGGAGAATTGTCATCAACTGACACTAATTAGCATAATGCAGCGGACAAAAAATATTACTAGAAAATATTCATGAAATCCCAAGTGAAATATAGTGTAACACAGCTTAGCCTTTTGTTAATCACCCTGTCATCTCAGATTTTGAAATTATGCTTTACAGCCAAAGCAAGACAAGCATTTGTGTACGTTTATCAATAGCCTAGCATAGCATTATGCCTATGCTGCTCTGTATCATCACTCATTCATATATCCTTATGTACATATTCTTTATCCCCTTACACTGTGTATAAGACAGTAGATTAGGAATTGTTAGTTAGATTACTTGTTGGTTATTACTGCATTGTCGGAACTAGAAGCACAAGCATTTCGCTACACTCGCATTAACATCTGCTAACCATGTGTATGTGACAAATAAAATTGGATTTGATTTAGCAAGTAGTAAGCAACTTGGTCACAAATCAGAAAAGCAAAATATTACACCACCGCCACCAGCCTGTACCGTTGACATCATGCTGCATTGGGGCAATGGATTCATGCTGCTTACATTAAATTCTGACTCTGCAATCAGCATGACGCATCAGGAACCGGGATTCGTCAGACCAGACAATGTTTTTCCACTTCGGTTGTTCAGTGTTGGTGATTGCGTGCCCATTGGAGCGCTACTTTCTGTATTTAGCTGATAGGAGTGGAACACTGTGTGGTTGTCTGCTGCAACAGCCCATCCGATGAATTGTGCGTTCCGAGATGCTGTTCTGCCCACCACTGTTGTGCTGTGCTGTTAATTACCTGTTTTTATCCCGCCTGTTAGCTTGCACGATTGTTGCCATCTTGCCATTGTCCTATGACCTCTCGTCAACAAGCTGTTTTCGCACCCAGGACTGCCGCTGACTGGATTATTATATATTTTTTTTGTCGCAGTATTCTCTGTGAACCCTAGACACTGTCACGCTTGAAAAGCCCAGGAGGCCGGCCGTTTCTGAGGTTTCTGGAACTGGCGCGCCTGGCACCGATGATCATGCCACGCTCCAAGTTGGTTAGGTCACTCGTTTTGACCATTCTAACATTCAATCAAACAGTAACTGGATGCCTGTCTGCGTAATTTTATGTAGCAAACCACGGCCACGTGACTCACTGTCTGCAGGAGCAAACCAATTTTATGAATGGGGTGGTATTCATAATAAACAGGCCAAAGTGTAGGTAGGAGTGAAGTGACTGTGCAACAGGATAGATAATAGACAGTAGCGTGTGTGTGGCGTCAGTATGCATGTGTGCGCATGCTGTTTGTGTTATGTCTGTGGTTAGAGTCCAGTGTTGTCCATAGTCGGTGCATGACAGTAAATGCAAAAAAGGGTAAATGCATGTAGTCTGAGTAGTCATTTGATTAGCTATTTAGCGGTCTTGTTTAGTTGTGTTATGGCTTGGGGTAGAAGCTGTTAAGGGTCCTGTTGGTTCCAGACTTTGTGCACTGGTACCTCTTTCTTTGCGGTAGTCTATGCTATTTCCGGTGAGTGATAGTTTTCCCTTAGTCACACCCTACAACTCTGCACCCCAAAGAGCTTTTTTTTTTTTACATTAAGTATTGAGTTGATAATTGATTCTACTAGTGTTTCTATGTGTGGCTGTGCCACCCAAGCACCCAACATGCACACTTGGCAGATTCCTCTGTCTCACTGTAGACCAACAGTCTTGTTTAATTGAATTGTACTTAAAAAAAAAAAATGTTTTTCAGGACTATTACAAGATTATTAAAGTTCCTATGGATATGGGAACAATCAAGAAGCGACTTGAGAACAGCTACTACTGGAACGCCCAAGAATGTATTCAAGATTTCAACACCATGTTCACCAACTGCTACATTTACAACAAGGTAACGATGCAGTAATGCACTGTATCTGTTGTCAACCACCACCGTAGAAATATAATCTATAGAAAGGGCTTGGAACCACTAACCCTGACAATTTGAATGAGGTGGTTCATTTTATGACCACCACACCCCATATAGTTAGTATCAGAGACATATATTTAGTTTGGCTAACTTTTAGAATGGACACTGTTTTAGAATGGATGCCTTTTTTTAGGTAATGCTAGATAAATGTATGTCTAGGTCCTAGGTAGTGCTAGATCTGTGTACGTCTAGGTCTTAGGTATGTATAGGCTTTGGTTTCTGGTACTGTGTTAACATGGAGTGTCTGTCTCCCCATGACTGAAGCCTGGAGATGACATAGTGCTAATGGCTGAGCAGCTGGAGAAGATGTTTCTCCAGAAGATTACTGAGATGCCTCAGGACGAGACGGAGATTGCTGTCATGACCGGCAAGGGACGAGGCCGGGGCCGACGGGAAGGAGGTAGGGTACTGCACACAGGCACACGCTGATACGCATACACACTCCTGGCCTGGGGTTTCCAATACCCTACCGAACTGTGCTGGCCAGGTTATGCGTCCACCATAGTTGCTGGAACTTTGCACAGTAGGTTTCAGGTTGTCTTTTGTCATATCTTGTGACTTTTGGGGGGGGGTTCCATGTTTCGAGTGTGTAACCTCCACTTTTCATACTAAATAAAAGGAATAATTATCACTGTATCATCATAATGTATGTTTGTGTCAATTAATCCTGGGATGGGTTGCCAACTGGCACCAAAATACATTTAAGTTAATTCAATTTAGGGTTTGGCGGTATCCATGTTTTTATACCGTCATACCTTTTTTGTACCATACCGTGTATACGGTGTTACCGTAAGTGCACACAAGGGGCGCAATTTAAAAATGGTGTTTTTACGCTCAACAATTTAGGCAACGGGGATAGAAGAAAAGTGTTTCCATTTACATTAGTAGACAATTAGTATGCAATGCCTACTCATAATAGGTTGAAATCACACGAGGCAACAACAATATAATTGGAAACACTTGTGTTCCTCTGCCTTTTTACTGCAAAACATAGAAATGCACGATTTTCACATGTTTATTTTGGGGTGGTGCTGGAGATGATGAATATGAAGTATATTTTTTTTTTTTTAAACCACATGAAGAGACCACTTGAGGTCTGGGGAAACATTTGAGAAAGTAACATTTTGGGGTGTACTTACCCCTTTAATTATAGTGCACACCTGCAAAAGGCTGTTATTTAGCTGTGTTGTTTTGGCACGTGATGATAGTTAAACAAATATCCACTGGATTGATGCAAATAATAATGATATCATTCTGCCAGGTCAGCATAGGCTACTTTGTAGTTAACGTTTAATTGAGAAGGTTTTTGTGGAAGCCTTTCCATCTACCAGAAGACTTTTCATTAGCATCATGCTAACGGCTGCACAAAGTGGTAGACGCGCGCACCGTACATACACAGACAGGGAATTTTCCTTGCGTCTTCAGAAAGTTGCAGGAAATGCAAATCAATGATGCATTCTGTTCATGTCTTATGGTAAACTTGGATTAATTGCTACGTTTTCAATACATTTAGTTGATTCCCTACTAAGTTCAATGCATTTTAGAATTTTGTTGAATTCTGTTTTAATGTCTAGATTCCGTGATTTCCGTCCACATTCTACGTATTGCGGATTTTATAGGGCCCTAGATCTTTCTCCAGGAGGGGATTGAATGTCTACTGTAACCAAGAAGCTTGATCTTGACATCTAGCCACTTATCAAGCAAGTTAGAAAACCAAATGCATAGCTGGAGCCCCGAGCTGGATATCATTTAATTAACATCTTAGATTTCTTGTAGTTCTACTTATTCAATTTCATTCACGCATTGTTCTGTCTCTCTGTGTGTCTCACACCCTCCCAGGTCTGAACTTGAAGCCAGGCCCGACTATGGATTCTCCGTCCACCACCCCCCAGACACGGGGCTTCTCCAGCCACTCCCCAGGCCCTCAGACCAGAGGACTACCAGTGCAGCAACAGACCCAGGACCAGGGGCCACCAGCTCTACCTCCTCAGCCCCTCATGCAGGCCCTGCCCTCCCGCGTGCCCCCAACGCTACCTGTCCACACCCATGCGCCACAGCTGGGGGCCCCCTACTCACTGGGCCCGTCGGATCTGCCTCTCCAGGCCCCTCCTAAGCTCCCGATTATGACCTCTGTGCCTCCTCCACCCACCCAGACCACTCTGCCCCCCACCTCCATCCAGAGCACTGCCCCCATACTGCAGAACCCCGTGCCCATGGCCAAAGTGAGTCAGATGGAGGGTTTGGCATGCACAGGGAGGGTGCGGAGTATATTGCTTGCAGAACTGGGTTGTGTATTATTATGGAGCAAAATGGAAAATGAGAATGAATGAGAGTTTCAAGGTGGTCCTTCCCTGTTTTGTCTGGGTTTTTTTTTTTTTTTTTTTTTTTTTTTTTTTTTGATGCATAATGAACGACCCTTCAAATAGTATTTGACTCAATTAGTATTTGCATTCCTTCAAATACTTTGAGCTTTTAATTGAACCTCTCTGGAGTGCCAAATGAACATGGTTTGCACTTTTAGGGCTACTCCATTGGTTCCATTGCACTAAGGAAGCTCAATCAGTCGCAGTTCAGAATGCTTTTGACAAAAGTACACTGTGTATTACCTTGCATCTGATCTAAAACAATCACATTCTCATCTCATACTCTGCCTCTTCTCCTTCCCCTTTCTGTCCCTCTCCCTGTGCCCCTAATTTCTCTATACCCCCTTCTAGCAGAGAAAGAGCCAGAAGAGGAAAGCAGACACGACCACACCCACGGCCAACGACCAGCTGAGTGAGTCTTCTCCAGCCGAGTCCAAGTCGGGGAAGACGCTGCCGCGACGTGAAAGCGCCAGGCCCACCAAGCTAATCAAGAAGGAGGCTCCAGACTCCCAGCACCACCTGGGCCTTGGGATAGGTCTCAGTCTAGGGGGACCCGGAGGACCAGGGGTAGGGGCTCATAGCCCCAAGCAGCAGGAGCAGCTACGGTACTGCTCCAGCTTGGTCCGAGACATGTTACATAAGAAGCACGCGGCCTACGCCTGGCCCTTCTACAAGCCAGTAAACGTGGACATGCTGGGGCTGCACGACTACCACGACATTATCAAACACCCCATGGACCTTGCCACCGTCAAGGTGGGTTTGAATGGAACACAATTATGGGTGTGTCCCAAATTGCACCCTTTTCCCGATATATAGTACACTGCTTTAGAGCAGGCCCCATAGTGCAGTACTTTTGACCAGAGCCCTATGTTGGATTAGGGTTGGCAGGAAAGCCTGAAGAAGTGTAGCTCTCGAAGGGATGTCCTTGTCCTCTAAAAGGATTCCAACATTGTGACGTGGTTTTGTTGACATGTTGTGATGTGTTTGTAGTTGAAGCTGGACAACAGGCAGTACAGAGACGCCCAGGAGTTTGCTGCCGACGTGCGGTTAATGTTCTCTAACTGCTACAAGTACAACCCACCCGACCACGAGGTGGTGGCTATGGCACGCAGACTACAGGTAATACACTTCTAACACGGTAAATAATACCCTCATAATTATATTTAATTACTTACATTTTCCAGAAGGACCTTAAGTTGTGGCAAGTCTGAGATAAAGATGTATAGTAAATATATAAATGGCAACGTTCCCTTCCTCTCCCTCCCTCTCTCTCTCCAACAGGACGTGTTTGAGATGCGCTTCGCCAAGATGCCAGATGAGCCCGAGGAGATGTTGGTTTCGGCTCCTGCCCCCGTGCTGCTCCAGTCCTCCGCCCCCATCATCAAGGCCCAGCCGCCGCCCATCCTAAACCCTGCCTCTTCCATCCTAGGTCCTGCCTCCTCGGTCAAACACCCCGCTTCCTCCTCGGACAGCTCCAGTGATTCGTCTTCTGAGTCGGAATCCTCCACAAACGACTTGGAGGAGGAGAGAGCCCAGAGACTGGCCGAGCTACAAGAACAGGTGAGGAAAGACCGAAACAACAACATGGAATGCAAATAGGATTGGATTTTTCCCCCTGATTGAGGGATTCCAGCCTCTCTGGTGACATCTCTATTCATCATACATTTATTGAAATGAACCATAACCCCCTCCTAACTCTTTTGGTACTAATAACATCCATTTGTGATACATTTGATGGATAAATAAAGTTGTTTAAAATCTAATTGAATCCCCGAAGAAGGGTGCTGTGTCTTTTCTGACCCCTGGAATATTTGGTGATGTCCAGTCAATGACTATCCATTGTTTTTTGACCGTTGGTTTCCTGTCTGTCTGTTACAGCTCAAAGCTGTCCACGAGCAGCTGGCGGCCCTCTCGCAGCCACAGACCAGCAAACCAAAGAGAAAAGAGAAGGAGAAGAAGAAAGACAAGCACAAAAGGAAAGGAGCGGTGGAGGAGATCCCGGAGCCGGCCATTCAGTTCCCCAAGAAGACCAAGAATAACAGCAGCAGCAACAACAACAAGGAGCTCCTGCCCAAGAAGACCAAGAAACCCAGGTTGGAACAATAATAGCTTTTTCACACTACTGAGCCAAGCTGAGAAGAGGTGTATGCTACAAAGCAGGACCAAGTAGTTAGCCAGCTAACTTGCCTAAATATATTTTTTAAGGGGAGCTTGAAATGGGCAAATTGATTTAAAAACGGTGGAAAAAATATTTAAATGCAGCTATTTTAATTAAACAGAAAATCAAGAGTTATTTCCGGTTGCTTATTAAAGTTAGCTGGCTAACTCGGTGATCCTGGTTTGTCATATACCCATCTGTACTGCACTGACCTGGTTCTCCATCAGTACAATACACAGCTATGGGAATTTCTGTCTTAGGTGTGGCATTGGGGCGGCAGGTAGCCTAGTGGTTAGACTGTTGGACTAGTAACCGAAAGGTTGCAAGATCGAATCCCCAAGCTGACAAGGTAAAAATCTGTCGTTCTGCCCCTGAACAAGGCAGTTAACCCACTGTTCCTAGACAGTCATTGAAAATAAGAATTTGTTATTAACCGGCTTACCTAGTTAAATAAAGGTAAAATAAAAAATGTTTATAGAAGTCAGGACTTGTGACATTTTCAAGGGGACACATAATTTGTTGAGCGCATGGATTGTATTGGCACATTCTAAACATTGCTGATCTCAAAGTACTGAAGCTGTTTCGTTGTTAATCCTCTAAGCCATTTTTAGGCTCCTGTCTCATTTCCACGGCAAGTGTGGTAACATGATTTGTATACTCCCTCTGCTCTTTCTGCATTTCACAGAGATGTTACGTTACAGTAGCTACATTACAATGCCCATCTTCTAGCATACTATTTAGAATTCACTACTTCAAATCTAATTTTATTTGTCACATACACATGGTTAGCAGATGTTAATGTGAGTGTAGCGAAATGCTTGTGCTTCTAGTTCTGACAATGCAGTAATAACCAACAAGTAATCTAACCTAACAATTCCACAACTACTACCTTATACACACAAGTGTAAAGGGATAAGGAATATGTACATAAAGATATATGAATATGATATATGAATGAGTGATGGTACAGAACGGCATAGGCAAGATGCAGTTGAAAGTATCGAGTACAGTATATATGAGATGAGTAAAGTGGGGTATGTAAACATTTATATTAAGTGGCATTGTGTAAAGTGGTGAGTGATAGTTTTTACATCAATTTCCATCAATTTCCATTATTGAAGTGAGCTGTTGGCAACAGCAACAGCTGTTTAACAGTCTGATGGCCTTAAGATAGAAGCTGTTTTTCAGTCTCTCGGTCCCTGCTTTGATGCACCTCTACTGACCTCGCCTTCTGGATGATAGCGGGGTGAATAGGCAGTGGCTCGGGTGGTTGTTATCCTTGATGATCTTTATGGCCTTCCTGTGACATCGGGTGGTGTAGGTGTCCTGGAGGGAAGGTAGTTTGCCCCCGGTGCTGCGTTGTGCAGACCTCACTACCCTCTGGAGAGCCTTACGGTTGTGGGCGGAGCAGTTGCCGTACCAGGCGGTGAAGTTTGAGTGCTTTTGGTGACAGGCCGAACTTCTTCAGCCTCCTGAGGTTGAAGAAGCGCTGCTGCGCCTTCTTCACAACGCTGTCTGTGTGGGTGGACCAATTCAGTTTGTCCGTGATGTGTACGCCGAGGAACTTGACTTACTACCCTCTCCACTACTGTCCCGTCGATGTGGATAAGGCAGTGGTGGGCCGTCAGGGCCAGCAAGGCCTTCTCTGCTGGCCTAAACATCATCAGAATATAATTTTTTTTTAAATATATTTTCCCACAAATATGTATTACATTTTTCCCCAGAGTAAGAGTTACTCTTCATTTCATAGCGTTCCTCTTGGTTGCACTGCTTCCAGCCCCAGGTTGAGATTTGGTCTCAGAACTAGGAAACTGAAATTGATCAATGAATTACTACTAAGCTATTTTTTTCAACCCACAATGGCGGAAGGGGAAGATATCGATTTGGTCGAGGATATAATTATAACGCCATTCTCAAGACAAACTTTTCAAGAAAAGTTAGACATCGTCAGGAGAGGTAGACGCCGACGCTACAAAGCCGACGCTACAAAGACAAGCTCCGAGAAGCACTGCAAACTGTACTGCTGGGAATGCCTATTATTTGCAAGTGATCTATTTGGTGTTTGGAGCCACACTGGCTTTGCAAACCTGAGTTGTCTAACCAAGGCAGCAACGAGACACCAAAGTACGGCTGGGCACTTACAAACAATGGTGCTTTTGAAAACTTTTGGGGACACCCGAGTGGATCTACAGCTCAACGAACAAGCGCGCAGGGCAACGAAGCTGCACAATGAAAAGGTATTGTACTCTTCCCCTGCAATTCTCTGAATAAAAATGTCAATTTCAAGGTGACGCAACACCTGGTTATACTGCGTTTCTGTCTAAATGTATAGTGTCTAGAGCCATGGCATCATAACGATGGTAATAAGAGGTTGATTAATTCGGGTGGGACTGTGTAGGACTTCACTGAAGGCCCAGGCCCCAGAACCACGGCACGCTACTGGGATAAGGGTGTGCTCCCTCTGTTTCCTGAAGTACACGATCATCTCCTTTGTTTTGTTGAGTGTGAGGTTATTATCCTGACACCACACTCCGTGGGCCCTCACCACCTCCCTGTAGGCCGTCTCGTCGTTGTTGGTAATCAAGCCTACCACTGTAGTGTTGTCCGCAGACTTGATGATTGAGTTTAGAGGTTGAACGATTACGATTTTTCAACGCCGATACCGATTTATTGGAGGACCAAAAAAGCCGATACCGATTAATCGGACAATTTTTTTTTTTATTTTTTATTTTTTTTTTTTATTATTATTATTATTTATTTATTTTTGTAATAATGACAATTACAGCAATACTGAATGAACACTAATTTTAACTTAATATAATACATCAATAAAATCAATTTAGCCTCAAGTAAATAATGAAACATGTTCAATTTGGTTTAAATAATGCAAAATCAAAGTGTTGGAGAAGAAAGTAAAAGTGCAATATGTGCTATGTAAGAAAGCTAACATTTCAGATCCTTGCTCAGAACATGAGAACATATGAAAGCTGGTGGTTCCTTTTAACATGAGTCTTCAATATTCCCAGGTAAGAAGTTTTAGGTTGTAGTTATTATAGGAATTATAGGACCATTTACCTCTATACCATTTGTATTTCATTAACCTATGACTATTGGATGATCTTATAGGCACTTCAGTATTGCCAGTGTAACAGTATAGCTTGCTCCTCTGTGGGGTCGAACCAGCAACACAACGACAACAGCCACCCTCGAAGCAGCGTTACCCATGCAGAGCAAGGGGAAGGCTTAGGGCGAGTAATGTTTGAAACTCTATTAGCGCGCGCTAACGAGCTAGCCATTTCACTTCGGTTACACCAGCCTCATCTCGGGAGTTGATAGGCTTGAAGTCATAAACAGCGCAATGCTTGATGCACAATGAAGAGCTGCTGGCAAATCACACGAAAGTGCTGTTTGAATGAATGCTTCT
This sequence comes from Oncorhynchus masou masou, assembly GCF_036934945.1. NCBI lineage: Eukaryota > Metazoa > Chordata > Actinopteri > Salmoniformes > Salmonidae > Oncorhynchus > Oncorhynchus masou. The sequence continues at coordinate 456,892 of NC_088225.1, read as the reverse complement.
GCCTACCACCACTCAGTCAGATACTTGTATGCTTGTATGCTCAGTCAGATTGTATGCAACGCAGGACACGCTAGAAAATATATAGTAATATCATCAACCATGTGTAGTTAACCAGTGATTATGATTGATTGTTTTTTACAAGATAAGTTTAATGCTAGCTAGCAACTTACCTTGGCTTACTGCATTCGCTTAACAGGCAGTCTCCTTGTGGAGTGCAACGAGAGAGAGGCAGGTCGTTATTGCGTTGGACTAGTTAAATGTAAGGTTGCAAGAATGGATCCCCCGAGCTGACAAGGTGTAAATCTTGTCGTTCTGCCCCTGAACAAGGCAGTTAACCCACCGTTCCTGGGCCGTCATTGAAAATAAGAATGTGTTCTTAACTGACTTGCCTAGTTAAATAAAGGTGTATAAAAATATATAAAAATCGGTGCCCAAAAATACCAATTTCCGATTGTTATGAAAACTTGAAATCGGCCCTAATTAATCGGCCATTCCGATTAATCGGTCGACCTCTAATTGAGTTGGAGGCGTGCATGGCCACGCAGTCGTGGGTTAACAAGGAGTACAGGAGAGGGCTCAGAACGCACCCTTGTGTGGCCCCAGTGTTGAGGATCAGCGGGGTGAAAATGTTGTTACCTACCCTCACCACCTGGGGGCGGCCCGTCAGGAAGTCCAGTACCCAGTTGCACAGGGCAGGGTCGAGACCCAGGGTTTGGAGGGTACTATGGTGTTAAATGCTGAGCTGTAGTCGATGAACAGCATTCTCACACAGGTATTCCTCTTGTCCAGATGGGTTAGGGCAGTGTGGTTGTGATTGCGTTGTCTCTGGACCTATTGGGGCGGTAAGCAAATTGTAGTGGGTGTCAGGTAGGGTGGAGGTGACATGGTCCTTGACTAGTCTCTCAAAGCACTTCATGATGACGGAAGTGAGTGCTACGGGGCGGGGTGGTAGTCGTTTAGCTCAGTTACCAGGAACCTACTACAGGCATCCTCTAAGTAGTATGCTTGTTTGGACATTGGAATAGAGGCAAAGGTTATTCTCTTCCAGTTTAAATTGTTTATATATTCTGCTCTGATCTTGCAGTAAGAAGGAGGGAGGTGCGGTGAAGAACAACCACTCTGCAGCCCTGGGCCCTCAGGCAGCGCTGCAGCCCCCAGCTCTGCAGCCCGTGTCGGGCTTGGGGGAGGGCCTGGAGGACGACCCGGCTGGAGCCCCCGGGGAGAATGGTAGGCCCATGTCGTATGAGGAGAAGAGGCAGCTGAGTCTGGACATCAACAAGCTGCCCGGCGACAAGCTGGGTCGTGTGGTCCACATCATCCAGTCCAGAGAGCCCTCGCTGAAGAACTCCAACCCCGACGAGATCGAGATAGACTTTGAGACGCTCAAGCCGTCCACGCTGAGAGAGCTGGAGAGATACGTGTCGTCGTGCCTCCGCAAGAACAAGAAGAAGGTTCCTGGTGAGTCTCAACATGCGTATCTTTGCCTCCCCCTGTGGCCAAACAGAAACTCTCTAACCTACAAATAATTTGAAATGTAATGATGTTGCGTAATTCATTCAAATCAATCCCGAAATTACGGTTACAAAACATGAATAACGAGGTATTGATAACTTTTCCACAGCTTTCCTTTAGCGCCTAGGTCACTTTTTATCATTTTGCTAAGCAGTTTAAATTTGTCTTCGCATTGTAGTTTTATGTTGACCTAACATGTTAGTGTGTCTTGAGAAGATGTCGAGTCATGTGCCGCCCTCTCCTATAGTGGCAGAGAAGACCATGGAGGCCATGACTGCCGCCAAGATCAAGGCCAGCTCCTCCTCTGACTCCGACAGCAGCGACTCCAGCTCCTCAGACAGTGATGAGGAGAAGGGTAGAGACACGCATTAAGCCCTTCTCATTTCACTCCTCAAATGTTGTTTTTAAGCCTTTATTATCTTCTTTGGTTTGAAGCGTAACATTGAGGTATTTAGCATGTGCCCCATATTATTTACATCATGCATATATCATGGTCAATACTTGAATATTTAACAATCTCACATTGTGGCTATGGTCAACAACAGATTTTTATCACGTATTCAGAATTGATAGACGAAAGCTTAATTCAGTAGTCAGGATCTCTCTCCTCTCTGCCTTCTCTTGTCAGGAATCCCTCCTAAACAGAAACAGAAGAAAGGCCACGGGACCAATGAAGGGAAGAAGCCCCATCTCCACCATACCATGTCTGGAGCTGGGCCCCTCCCCCAGGGCCACCCTCACCCCCAGGGCCACCCTTACCCCCAGGGCCACCCTCACCCCCAGGGCCACCTTCACCCCCAGGGTCCTGTCCTGCAGCCCAGCATCCACCTGAAGCAACAACAGCACCATAACCCCTCCCCCGCCACCTACATGGCCCCTCCCCCGGTAAGATTGATTGATTTAATTTATGAGAACTAAAAGTAGTAGGCTGCCCCAGCCGGAGACATATTTAACATTTTGGTCATTTAAATAACCACATATCACAGTCGGAAGTACATGTTCCAGTCAGTGCTAGTAGGAAAATACACAAGGATTTATTTACGATACTTAACATTGCATACATGATCCATTATCCAGGATAAAAACACAAAGCTTGAATGTTTATTTCATATGTGGTTTTAAAGATAAGACGTGATAGAATGTTATTGTCTGTTTTCATAAAAGCTTATTACAGGACTTAAAAACAGCAGTAAGACGATATAGAAAACATGTAGTGGGGCACTTCTCTACACACGCAATAACATCTGCTAAATATGTGTATGTGTTAACGCCCCTGAAAACAGGGGAGAAATAATCACGAGTGATATGGTGTTGTATTCTCAATTCAACGTTTAGTGTAATCATTTCACAAAGGTAACACATTACAAAACAACAGAAAACCCATTATACAAATAGCACAGCAAAATATCTTATTAACAACGCACATGTTCATTCACAATCGACATAAGATGACAGCTACTCTCAGTACGATGCTATTCTTCACTTCAACCGAGCAGGGCTAATATTACTCTCTTCAAACTTAACTCTAACTTCCTCAAGACGTTACTAAGACACACCTTAAACACTCTTGACATGTTAGCGAGTTATAACATTTAAATTACTATTTTTATCATCAATAAAGTACCTGAAAACAGGGGAGAAATAATCACGAGAGTGATACGGTGTTGTATTCTCAATTCAACGTTTAGTGTAATGAGAAAAGACCGCGATTTTCCCCAGGAATATGGGTGGAGACCAGAGCAATCGATCTCCGGCTCATAGATTAAGAGCATTTCGTAGATCACAGATTAACACTTTTAGGCACTACAAAATAAAGTAATCAATATAACGTTTACACATTACTCTCACAATTCGTACACTTTGACAGATTTGAACTTTAACACAATTATATGAATGTTATCTATCTCTATCAACTAATACTGAATGCATCTTAGATGTTAGATGTTTTAAGATCCTCACATACTATGAATTTACTTATACTTTTTAATGTATAACAGGCTATGAATATTTCCTTTAACCTGTCACATATGCTACCAATAAGATTTGATTGGATGGGGACTGTACAGTGGGACTTTACAAATGACTAAAAAAGCATTTGAAAAAGTGCAGCAGTGAAGTTCATTGTGTGATGGTGCGTGCGTGTGTTTAATGCCTAGGTAACGGTCACGGCGTTGGAGTCCTCCCAGTTGCTGGAGAACACGTTTGATTTGCTGCCCCACTTCGGCCAGCAGCCACTCATGCACCTGTCCCAGCACCACCACTCCTCGTCGCCTGCCTTGCCCCCCCACCTCAACGTTCACTCGGCAGCGGGGCCGGTGTCCCCAGAGACACACCCCTTTCTCAACCAGCACCCCAACCCTAACCCAGGTAAGTCCCGGCCTCTGAGGTCAGATAGTCTTTCGTATTTGTTTCTAATACCAATACTATGATTGATTTGAGCTTGCCTGGCGTAATGGGACCAATGGAAAAGTCTATAATTTGCCAAACCCACCCATCTGGTGCACTGGGCAGGAGCGATCGAACGCAAGATAGGTATTTGAAAGAACACTATTTGAACCCTGTTCTGCAATAAGGCTTCCTAAAAGTTTATTCTAAGAATGTGTTGATCTATGATTAGATTAACTAGGCAGTCCTTTGACATTTTTCATCGTGATGTTTCCATCATGACTCTCCGAACCACCTTTTCTCATTATTTCCCTTCCTCCTCTTCACATGTAGCTTTGCACAACGCCTTGCCCCAGCAGCCATCTCGACCCAGCCACAGGGCAGCAGCTCTACCTCCCAAACCCCCACAGCAGCAGCAACCAGCGACCCAGCCAACCCTACTACTACAACAACAGCTCCAGCCACAAGCCCCTCCACCCCAGCACCACCTCCAGCCCCACATTCTCCACCCCGCCCCCCCCCAGTCCCTGCAGCAGCGGCCCCTTTCCCCCCCCACCCTCACCCCTCAGGGCCTGATGTCCTCCCTGCCCCCCCAGATGCTCCTGGAGGACGATGAGGAGGTGATTCCGCCCTTACCCCTCAGCCAGGTGCATCTCTACCTGCAGCAGCTCCAGCAGGGACAGAGCCAGGGAAGACCTGGCCAACAACCGCACAATCCCCAGCAGATCATGCAGTCTCTCCAGATTCGCCAACAACAACAGAACCAGGCTCCCCTCCTGCAGTCTGTACAGGTCTGTATTGTGTATACGTTGAGTGTGTAATATATTTAAGGGCTGTCCCCGACTAAAAAATAATATTGGTCGAATGAATGGTTCTTTCGACCAATCCATTTGTTGAAATGTTTAAACTTACTTGTCCATATATGGGCAGACACAACCTATGTGTTTAAATAAAATCAACTACGTACGCACTGAGCTTGTCTGATACACACGGTTTGATGAGTATAGATGACTGGCGCACGTTGTCTCGCTCTCCTCCCTACTGCAGAGAAAGACAGCACAGCAATTGTTTATGTGAGCTGTCTGTGCTGAAGCTGCAACATCATTACAGCCATATAGTTTCTTACTTGTTTCTGACAGAAGTTCTGTTACCAAAATCCCAAATTGTTTTCGGAAAAACTTTCCCTATTCCCTCAACCCTTGCTCTCTCTTTACGTGACACATGTAAGCATCGCATATATGTGACCAATAGGGCCTGACCTACAGCCGATCATAACCACATCAATTAATTGGTTAAAATAAAATAAACGCAGTAATATCGACAGCAAAATGAATGCGGATGACGTGAAAAATAAACTTAAAAATGAACACTAACTGTGCCAGAGACTCTGTTCTAACGAATAATATATAAAGCCTTTATTACAGTAGGCTATAAACAGTTGCATGCATTTGTGAATTGCGGTTTATTTCTTGTTTAGGTTAGTTATCCAAAGCTCCCTTTATTTAATTTTAAAACAAAACTGCTTGATTTCATTTCAAAGCATGAATGTCTCGTGTGATGGCATGAACAAATAAATGGTTGATTAGACTATATATTAAAATATCAGCCTACGTAATTTACCGTATTAAGACTGAACAGGACACGCTCTTAGTCCTAAAGCTCAATTGTGGTTGTACAAGGCTACTCTACAAAGCCTTCTAAGGATAACAACATTACTTATTATTATAATAATTCTAATAATAAGGAGAAGGAGATAAAGAAAAAGGAGGGTATAGGAGCGAGAACTACGCACATATTATCCATGACAAACAGGTGCTGTGTTTCTGCCGGTAAACACTAAATAATAAGTCATACCAGTCTGTTCTAACTCAAGACAATTATAAAGCCTTTATTATAGCAAACATTAAAAAAGCAATTTCACAGATTTAGCTGTTATCAGACATTTTGCCATTTCATGAGACTTGGTGCTCTTGGAATCAGTAGGCTATTATTAAACACTCAACAGAAGCAAGATCTGTCTTATTTATTTAGATACTGTACCAGTCAAAAGTTTAGACACACCTACTCATTCAAGGGTTTTTCTTTATTTTTACTATTTTCTACATTGTAGAATAATAATTAAAATATCAAAACTATGAAATAACACATGGAATCATATAGTAACCAAAAAAGTGTTAAACAAATCAAAATATATTTTAGATTCTTCAAAGGAGCCACACTTTGCCTTGATGACAGCTTTGCACAATCTTTGTATTCTCTCAACCAGCTTCACATGGAATGCTTTTCCAACAGTCTTGAAGGAGTTCCCACAAATGCTGAGCACTTGTTGGCTGCTGTTCCGTCATTCTGCGGTTCAACTCATCCCAAACCATCAATTGAGTGATTGTGGAGGCCATGTCATCACTCTCCTTCTTGTTCAAACAGCCCTTACACAGCCTGGAAGTTGTTGGGTCATTGTCCTGTTGAAAAACAAATGATAGTCACAATAAGAGCAAACCAGGTGGCATGGCGTATTGCTGCAGAATGCTGTGGTAGCCATGCTGGTTAAGTGTGCCTTATTCTAAATAAATCACAGACAGTGTCACCAGCAAAGCCCCCCCCCTCCATGCTTCATGGTGGGAACCACACATGCACAGATCATCTGGTAACCTACTCTGCGTCTCTCAAAGATGGTGGTTGGAACCAAACATCTCAAATTTGGACCCATCAGACCAAAGGGCAGATTTCCACTGGTCGAATGTCCATTGCTCGGGTTTCTTGGCTCAAGAAACATTATTGGTGTCCTTTAGTAGTGGTTTCTTTGCAGGAATTTGACCATGAGGGCCAGATTCACACACTCTGAACAGTTGATGTTGAGATGTGTCTCTTACTTGAACTCTGAAGCATGTATTTGGGCTGCAATCTCAGGTGCAGTTACTCTAATGAACTTATCCTCTGCAGCAGAGGTAACTCTGGGTCTTCCTTTCCTGTGGTAGTCAGTTTCATCAGTGCGCTTGGTTTTTGCAACTGCACTTGAAGAGACTTTGAAAGTTCTTGATATTTTCCGGATTGACTGACCTTCATGTCTTAAAGTAGTGATGGACTGTCGTTTTTCTTTGCTTATTTAAGCTGTTCTTGCCGTAATATGGACTTGGTCTTTTACCAAATAGGGCTACCTTCTGTATACCACCCCTACCTTGTCACAGCGCAACTGATTAGTGCAAATGCATTAAGAATAATTAAATAAATAAATTCCACAAATTTGCACACTAATCCACAATAGTGTGCAAAGTTGTCATCAAGGCAAAGGGTGGTTACTTTGAAGAATCTCAAAAATGAAATATATTTTGATTTGATTAACACTTTTCTGGTTACTGCATGATTCCATATGTGTTATTTCATAGTTTGGATGTCAAGTGAAAAATTAAGAAAAACCCTTGAATGAGTAGGTGTCTAAATTTTGGACTGGTATTGTGTATATATGGATGATTTTATAAAGCCAGGCACATTTAACAGTTAGGCTATTGATTTATAGACCTAATTAAGTTGGTTTGCTATCTCCTCAATTTTCTTAAACATTGGGCTAAGCCCTATTGGCACGGGATTTGTATTACTAGACGATATTGGTTATGTAATTGTTACTCCAGAATGTCCGTTATTCCAGAGGACGATTCGGGCGGGATTACTTTTTTCCAAACTGCCCCGTAATCATTTTTTACTGCAATCCGCAGTAGATGTCCTAAATGCCCCCCAGCCTTCAGATGTGAGCTAAACAGTGCACTTGGGTGCGAAAGTGAACTTGTCCTTTCCAAAGGTTTAGGTCAGTTGTATGCTGCTTTGCAATCTATTAACGGAAAGGGTTACATTAAATAGGCAAATAATTTTTTTACTGATGCATTTAGCAATATTCAATCCATTTCTACAAAACATATGAACAAAAGCATTCACTGTGAACGTTGATACATTTAGGCCCTTTGTATATAGGCTATGCGCAGCACTTCGTTCAATTGATCGAATTAGTTATTGTTTTCTTCCTCAATCCGTGAGCAACACCTGTCAAACAGACATTTCTCTCAAAACACAGGGATGTCGATTCGCAAGGGTCTAGTATTATCAGAAGACCTTGGAGTTCATCAAAAAACAGTAGGTTATTCTGTCTGGAATAGTTTTTAAAAATATTTTTTTAAATACAATCTGCCTGCAATGACGCCATTCAACCTTTACATTACATTCAGTGATCTAACCGTCTCCCGTCCAGAGCGACCCACAGGAGGGGTCAAGGACCCCGCCCAAGGGCACATCGACAGATCTCCCACCAAGTTAAAACACGGACCCGAACCAGCGACCCACTGGCCCAAGACCAGCCTCCAGGCCACCAACCATCCAAGATCCTCCCAAGAGTTGCCCCTCAACCAACTGAGCCCCCCCCCCCGGGGAAAAAATGTAGGGCTTAACCTCTAGGGTAGGGGGCAGCATTTGGAATTTTGGATGAAAAGCATGCCCAAATTAAACTGCCTGCTACTCATCCCCAGGAGATTAGATATGCATACTATTAGTAGATTTGGATAGAAAACACTCTGAAGTTTCTAAAACAGTTTGAATCATGTATGTGAGTAAAACAGAACTTATGTAACAGGCGAAACCCCACGGACAAACCATTCAGATTTTTTGGGGGGTCACCCTATTTTCAATGAGGTTTCATTGGGAATCCAGATTTCTAAGGGACTTGCTTGCATTTCCTACCGCTTCCACTGGATGTCACCAGTCTTAAGAAATTGGTTGAGGTTATTCCTTTGTGTATTGAAGAAGCACGGCCATCTTGAACGAGAGTCACTTCAGATGTACTGTTTGATAGAAGCTTGTGACCAGAAAGCATCATGCTTCAGTTTGTTTTCTTCCTGTATTGAACACAGATCATCCCGTCTTCTATTTTATTGATTATTTACTTTAAAAAATACAAAGTTGTATTACAAAAGTAGTTTGAAATGTTTTGGCAAAGTTAACAGGTAACTTTTGAGATTTTGTAGTCACATTGCGCCAGTTGGAACCAATGTTTTTCTGGATCAAGCGCGTCAAATAAATGGACATTTTGGGTATATATGGACGGAATTAATCGAACAAAAGGACCATTTGTGATGTTTATGGGACATATTGGAGTGCCAACAGAAGAAGCTCGTCAAAGGTAAGGCATGATTTATATTTTTATTTCTGCGTTTTGTGTCGCGCCTGCAGGGTTGAAATGTTTTCTCTCTTGTTTATGGAGGTGCTATCCTCAGATAATAGCATCGTTTGCTTTCCCTGAAAAGGCTTTTTGAAATCTGACATGTTGGCTGTATTCACAACACGTGTAGCTTTAATTTGGTATCTTACATGTGTGATTTCATGGAAGTTTGATTTTTGATTAGGAATTTGAGTTTGGAGCTCTGCATTTTCTCTGGCTTTTTTTTTAGTGGGATGCTACCGTCCCACATATCCCAGAGAAGTTAAGGCAAGGGCTGTTTCCTCATCTATTCTGCTGCTGCCTTTGCTGCATTGTTCTCTATCCCAATATTTGTATTGTGTACGTTGAGTGTGTAATATACATTGTTTATTTCTTATACAGAGTCACTGTGTGTCTTAGTCAAATTTGCCCTCTGGGACATTAAATTGATCCTATCCTCCTATCCCTCCCAACCCCCTCTTCAGCCACCCCAGCTCTCAGTCCAGCTTCCCCACCCCGAGTCCAAACCCACCCCCCCCTCGCGCCAGCCCCAGCAGATCCTACCCCCGCACCAGGTAGCCCGCCACCTGCAGCAGCATGCACAGATGGGTTACCCCTCCCAGGGGCCTGGGGCGCAGCAGACGGGTCAGTCAGACAGGCACGCCTCAGCAGGGCAACACAAGGGTTCCATGCAGTCCTCCGCCAAAGCACAGCATATCATCCAGCAACACCTCTCCCCTCGACAGATCAAGGCTGATCCATACAACAGCGGTGAGACTCAAGTGTTGATTGAGTGATTAAATTGGTTGATTGATCAATTTATTGGAAGACCTCAGATCTCACAAAACCTGGAAGTGTGTTTTGTCTCAGGAACTACATTATCGTAACATAGCAATCTATACAGCATGACTGCAAAAGAGACCATTTAGAACGTTGTGTGTTTCGGTATGTTAGGACACTGCTGTAGGATTTGAATCCGACTAAATAGTGTTTCTAATCATGCCCTATTCTGCCTACAGGGCACCTAAGGGAGAACCCCTCCCCCATCATGATGCATTCCCCCACCTCCCCCAGTATCCCCCCATAACGCACCAGTCTCCGCCACACAACCTGCAGCCCAAGAAAGTGAGTATTGTGTGTGTGTGTCGGTTTCTATTTCTGTCAGTCTGCATCTGGATCTGTTTAGAAAACGCACATTCAAATAATATTTGTTTTCTCTCAAGTACTATAGCTTCATTGGATTGTTTGAGCTTGCCTGGCACAATGGCGTTTATAGACTAGTCCTAAAAAAAGTGCGCTCCAGGCCAGCTCAATCAAAAGTTGAACATATTTAAATGAAAACAAATACTATTTGAATCCCTGGTCTTGTCTGGTTGTGCCTTGTGAAGTTTGATAGAGCCTCTGTGTGGGGAATGTACGCGTTCCCTATTTAAGCCACAATCTTAAGTCTGTTTTTTAATGGGTGAATATCATTCATCGAAACGACCATTGAACAGCAGAACATCTTCCAGAATGTGCCTTTAACCCAGTCCGGCTTTGTGCTGTGTGTTGAAGGAGCAGCGTGCGCCCCCGGCCCTGGTAGTCTTGAAAGAAGAGAAGTTGCCTCCCTCTCCAGTGATGAGAGGAGGAGAGCCTTTCAGCCCAGCCATGAGACAAGACCCTCACAAACACCTAGATTGCCACAGCAAGCCCTCTCTACCAGGTCACACACATCAGAGTGAGTACACCTGTGGGGATCCTTGCTGACACAAGGGAAAAAATATATTTTGGGGTTTAGGGTTAGTATTATGGTTAGATTTAGGGTTAGGGAAAATAGGATAGGATAGGAATCAATTCTTTGGTCCCCACAACGATAGCAAAACAAAACTGTGTGTGTCTGTGTTAGGGCTGGGCGTTACTGTATTTTACTATATACCGGTATTTATGCACTAACCGGTTTGGGTTTTTACTTTAACTTCTATAATGGCATTTCAATGTTTGGTATGTTAAATGTGATACACCACTCTGCCGTGTGTAACGTCCTCTTTTATAGTTTACTCTGCTACTTGAGTCGTTGCTCTCACTCTCTCACCAAGCCCCGCCCCCTGTCAATCAAGTAGCGCAGTTAATGCTTTGACCATGAGACTGCATAGTCAATGCAGCATATACAACAAGATGTCGAATGACAACGAAGCTCCTTTCCACTTTGCTTATTAATATGAATCCACAAAGGTAAAAGTAATAGTAAACATTTAATGTAGCCAAAGATTATAGGGTCCCCTGGAAAACACTGACCAACACTTTGGTTTCTACTCTGTCACAAATAACTCTTTGGCGTTTTCATTCGTTATCATATCAAACACTGTATTCAAAGTGCCTACTATTATATTCTAACTCAGTGGTTCTTAACCTTGTTGGAGGTACTGAAGCCCACCAGTTTCAATTGCACATTCACCAAACCCTTCTTAATTGGAAAAATAAAATGTGATTTTTTTTTCAAATTCAAAACATAGGTATATATTTTACTGGTGCATAAAATGAACCGTGCAACAACATCACTGTGTTCAAAGAACAAAATCATCAAAACATGATTTTCACACAAAAACATAAATTAATATTTACTGCAAATCAGTGTGACTTCTGCTGTTGCCTTTCAGAGACCAGTTCAGAAATGCGCGGCTTCACCTTGGCAAGTGCCACTCGTCATTTTCGCAACAAAATCTGTTCCTTTTCTTCTTTTTATGTCCAGCATCCTCAAAGGATTGCTCGCGAAGATATGTTGTAACAAACGGTATGAAAATCTCCAGAGCTTTCTTGGCAATAACAGGGTACGTTACCATTTGTTGACGCCAAAACGTTGAAAGCGTTGTTGTTCTGAAGAGTTGCTGTTGAACCTGGCTCTGCTGAATTTCAATGATTTCATCAAGGTATTCATCATTGACATCTGTTGTCTCAACACTAAATGTGAACGGCTGTCTCACCCATGCTGGATATGACTCTCTTGTAGGGAAGTATCCGTCCAGTTCCGCGGGTACAGAAATGTCTCCGTTTCCAGATACATCTTCGATCTTACTTACACAGTCGTCCAGCAGGGGAAAGTGTGCAAAGTTATTGTTCCCTGTTCGTCGTTTCCATAACAGTAGCTTTTTTTGAAAAGCCTTCAGGTTTTCCTCCGCTTCGATGATGTTGACTCCACCGCCCTGCATCTTTTGATTGAGATGATTGAGAGCTGCGAAGATATCAGCCATGTACGCTAAAATGAGAATGAACTCCGAATTTTTGAAGCAATCTGCATGACAGTGTTGGTGCTCTTGCAAAAACAGGGCTAATTCCACACGCACGGCAAAAACACGATTCAGCACCTGTCCCCGGGATAAACACCGAACGTTAGAATGGTACAGAAGTACCTCGAATTCAGAGCCCATTTCTTTACACAGCTCACTGAAGATGCGGTGCCTCAGAGCACTAGTTCGCACATAGTTCACGCATTCCACTACAATTTTTAATACTTCTGCCAGTTTTGGAGGTAAGGTTTTTGATGCCAACGCAGGATACAATGCGTAACAATGATGTGTGGGGCATCGGCTTTCACTAGCGCACCAAAACCAGACTTTCTTCCCAGCATGACTGGAGCTCCGTCCGAACAAACTGCAGAAACCATATCCCACAAAAGATTGTTGTCTTTGAAGAAGTCATCCACAAGTTTCTTCACAATCTTCCTTTATCACGTTGTCTTTCACATAGCGCACGAATACAGCAAACTGGCTTAGATTGGAAACGTCTGTGGTTTCGTCGAGTTGAAAGCTGAAAAATGCCGGGCTTGAAATCAGATCTGCAACTACTTGAGCCAAGATGTCTTTGCTCATGTCCTCTATTCTGTCGCTGATGGTGTCATTTGAAAGAGGAATTTGGGATAACTTAACTTCAGCCTCTTTTCCCAGCATGATATTCACCATCTTCAACACAGCTGGTTTTATGAGTGTTTCACCAATGGTGTGTGGTTTGCCCTGCCTTGCGATCAGGTAAGCTACTTCGTACGATGCTGTGAGGATCGGGTTGTTGATGGGTACAAAGCCGAGAACAGGCAGAGTAACCTTTTCATCTAATCTGGCTCTCTTCACCTTGAATTCAGCGAGTGTTCTCCTATTTTTTGCCGGTGCTAGACTAGAATTGCTCAACTTGGCATTACAAATCATGCAGTTAGGACGCTGACTCCCATCACGTTCCGTTATACATGTGAATCCATATTGTACATATTTGTCCGACCACTTTCTATTTTTGCTCGACATAGTAAGTATGAAGGGATTAAAATATTAAGAAAGAAATCACAAGACGTACCATCACGACCGTCACAAGTCGACTACTGAGCGCACACCAAATTCCCTGCAGCACAGATAGGCCAAGCGATGTAGCGTGATCACCTGCAGCCAATGATGCCCAAGCGGGGTGTGTCATCACGAATCATATGAGTCAGATGTGTGTCTTAACCTCCGCCAAGCCCCTGAGGACTGACTCACCGAACCCCTGGGGTTCGACCGAACCCAGGTTAAGAACCACTGTTCTAACTATAGCATTATAATAATCATTATATGTCCATGATTACAACCGTTCAAAGTGTTTTGATCTAAATCACAAGTTAACATTTGGTTAAAAACAAGGCCTAGATGTATTGCCCATATCGTGCAGCCCTATGTGGCAGTGTGGAAATGATCTCAAATGAGAGCAGGAAATGCACTCGGAAAAAGTTGGATTTAAACAGTACAAAACAATCAGAATGGAGAAAGCCACATTAAAAACACTTAGAATATATGTTGCCACCCTAGGGTCATGCACTACTCATAAAGCAAATGTAGAACTTATTGATTGATTCAAAAACATAAAATCGTGTCAAATACCTTGGCCATATTGCCCAGCCCTAGTGTGTATGATTTTATATGGGGGGTGTACTGTGTATGGAAGAACAATATTTGGGAATAGTGTTCATCTGCAGACAAACACGTAAGAATAAACGTGGTTGTGTGTGGTCCACAGCAAATGAGAGCATATGTGTTTCTTGTTTGACCGTGTTCTGTATTCCTTGTATGTGTTTATGTGCATCAGATGTAAAGTCGATGGACAGCTCTCGGCCGGTCATCCGTTCCTCAGAGCCCAGCGGTCCTCCCTCCTCCTCCTCCCTGCCAGACAAGGACAAGTTCAAACAGGAGCCCAAAATGCCCGTCGCGCCCAAAAAGGTACAGGTGGGTGGAAGACCAAGCAGCACGTTGCCATACACACATACACCTTATTATAAACATATATGGGGCGGCAGGTAGCCTAGCAGTTAAGAGCGTTGGGCCAGTATCCGAAAGGTCACTGGTTCGATTCCCAGAGCTGACTAGGTGAAAAAATCTGCCATCATCCCCTTGAGCAAGGTACTTAACCCTAATTGCTCATGTAAGTCGCTCATGGCACCATTTTTTTGACAAGCTCAACAGTTTCCCGTGTGTATCAAGCTGTTCCTAATGTTTGGTATACTCTGTATATTATCTCTTATAATGAGAATACCATCATAGCCAAACTATTGAAATGAGTGGCTATGTGATAAGTCGACCCCTTGTTCAGTCATGATCAAATACTAACGTATCTGCTCTTCCTCAATCCCCTCCCTCGCGCTCATCTGTGTCTGTCTCACTCTCCGTCTATCTTTCCATCGGTCAGGATGTGAAACTGAAGAACATGGGTTCGTGGGCCAGCCTGGCCCAGAAGCCCACGTCAGCACCCTTGTCTGCAGTGAAGTCGTCTAGCGACAGCTTCGAGCAGTTCCGCCGGGCCGCCCGGGAGAAAGAGGAGAGAGAAAAGGCTCTTAAGGCCCAGGCAGAGCAGGCTGAGAGGGACAAACTGCGCCGGGAGCAGGAGAAACTACGGTGAGGATCAACCCCAAAGTTTTTCAACCCTGCATTCAATGTTTCTCTGTGTATTTCAACATCGATGTTTGACAATACATTTTCTGTGTGTGTGTGAGCAAGCTAAATTTGTCAAATGAAGTTTCACTTTGCTGTTCTATGAGTCTTGCGGGTCTGGGATTGTCGACAGAAAGAACATACCATGTTAGCTACCAAGCTTTGCGAAACTCATTCCTTTTCTCTCAATTCTCATTCCTTTTCTCTCTATGAATGAACAAAATATGTAAAATTGAAGCACTTTGCTTTTCTATGAGTAAGTCTGGGTCGTCAAGAGAACGTTTGCTATAAAGCCTTTGGGGAAACTCACTCCTCTGACTCTCTCTCTCTCAGTGGTCGTGACAGGGATGATGAGGATATCCTGGAGCCTCAGCAGCAGTCGAGGAGGGTTCATGAGGAGCCTCGAAGCAGACGTCTGGAGCAGCAGCAACACATCCAGGCCCCCAACCCCAGCAGCAACCCCAGGCACCAGCCCCCCAGGCCCAGCCCGCTGCCCTCCCCCAGCCCCCACAGGCCCCCACGCCGCCCCAGCCCTCAGCCCAGGACCAGCAGAGGGAGCTTGCGCGACGCCGCGAGCAGGAGAGGAGGAGGAGAGAAGCGGTGAGACAAGTTTCCCATATATTTGGTAGGGCTGGGAAGTGCCAGGGTCCTCACGATATGTTATCACAATACTTATTATTGCGATTCCATGGTCCAAACATTGCTCGTCATATATCTGACGAGAGAGCCACAAAAAAAGTTTTGATCATTCATGGAAACAAGTGCTGAAAACAAATTGGTTCCATATTTAAAAATACTATTGCATGTCCTTGTCCTATCTCATGTATTGCATTTTGTTAAACATTGATATATAGGGGAGAAGCACAAGCAATGTCAGTTTGTTTATGATCAGTCTCCATTCTATGTTCAATCTCTCAGCTCTTCTGACACCTCAATCTCTTCTCTCCTATCTACAGATGGCGGCAACCATTGACATGAATTTCCAAAGCGACCTGATGGCTATCTTTGAGGAGAACTTGTTCTGATGACGAGAGAACCCCCAGAAACTTAAAACTGCAAAAAGAACACATTATGGAATGGAACATTTCTTATGAAATGGAATCTTTTGTATGACATCAAAGATGGTGGGGGGGGGGGGTAAATGAACCAAGATACAGGACGTGAATTAAACAATCCCCCCGCAGAGCAGAGAGGGTGATCTTCAGCTGGACTGGCCCAGACTGGCAAGATGCTACTGGGCTGTTACCTGCTCTGCTATGCAGCCTCTTTGGAAGTAAGGTGCCACATTGAAGGAGCAACATAAACAGGATATTTTCAACCACGTTTGGTGTCGTTTCTCTGGGGATTTGACCCTTGTTGTTGCTCCTGGCAACAAGACATGAGGGAAAGGACTCCTGGTGGTCATGTAATGTCACACCTGTTTGATACTTTCACATGGGACAGAGCAAAGGAGAACAATGTTGTAAATGGAAGTTAAAGATGATAACAGAAAAACACAGTAACGGTGACATGCTCTGAGAAACAAAGTACTGATGCGTATGTACATACCGAGACCGAGGCGCTCATATAGACTGCCAAGACAGACGTCTTTCTGATAAGAGGAGAGGCAGAATAAGTATTTTTATGTGATCTGCTTTTCGTTTTGTTATAGAAAGAACACATGAAAGGAAATGGTGGGGACGTGTGTGTGTATAGAGGGGGAGCGAATTTAACTTCGGACATGTATTTTTTGTCAGGAGAGGAGGTACAGTACAGCTTTGCCTTCTCCCTCACTCCTGTCCATTGTCCACACACACACACAGACAGTACATAGGCCTATCTCTCCCTTGCCTGGGCATACGAACAAATCAGTAACAACAAAGTATGGGACAGTCTGCCGGCAGCGGGAGGGGGAAAGCGGATTTCTTTTTTCATTATGTAGGATCTACTGTAAAGAGGTATTTTCTTATTCTATGATTACTGTTTATTTGTTTGTTTTTATATATATATATATATTTTGTTTTTACCCCTCCCTCCCCAACACACTTCCCCCACCGTCTATGCCAAACAACCATTACCTTTTTAATTTTTAATGCTGAACTCCTCTCACTTCTAATTTTTGTTTATGCTTCTTTGTTCAAATAAAGTGTTTGTTTTTTTTAATATATAAATAGATTTTTTTCCCCTTGTCCTCTTCACCCCTCTTCAAACAAAGCATTTAGGTAGTTGTTTTAAGAGGATAAAACCTAATATATGCATTATTCCATCAAGTGTTAATTAATTAAAGAACCATTTGAAGTTGTCATATTTCATGTTTTCTTCCTCATCTAAAGCTGGAGCAAAACATTCTGATCAGTACTAGAGGCAAGAGGCTCAGTCCCAAATGGCACCTGATTCCCTACATAGTGCACTAAACAGAGAATAGGCTCCCATTTGGGATGAAGTCAGAGTCCAGTTGTTTCTAGAGCTATGTCTTGGTTGGTTTGACTCAAGTTGAGTTCACCATCACTGTAACACCTTATTGTGTATTATTGCTCTTAGAGACAGCTAGGAAAGTAGTCATTAATTAATGGCATTTTCCTCTTTGGAGCTGATTCACAAACTATTGAACCAGAGAATCCAATAACTATTACTGAACTGTTTGATTTTTAAACTGTGTTTGATTCCTCCCTGTTCCTTGCTTGTATATTATCCTGGAATTTGCATAGTTAAAATGAAAATGTTACTTTATCCACACTAGCATACTACTTAAAAAAAAAAAGCAATGTATTGGTCATGCAATATAAGTGGTGTGCTGGTATGGTTATTAGAACATATCCAAAGGGTTCTAATCTGGTAGTGAGCCCGCCACTCTACTATGTCATTTGGGGACAAGGAATGGGATAAGAGGCAAACCTCAAAACATAATTAGTTCTAACAGCAACTTTATTGGGCTCTTATAAGAACAGATGAGACACTACTCATCGATGTAGTTCCATGATGCAGCCAGGATGCAGCATTACTTTTGACCAGGTTACTGTAGTGTACTATATAGGAAATAGGGTGCCGTTTGGGATGTACCTCCACCCTCCAGACTTTACTAATACAGAGACTAAAAGAGAGCTCCACCTCCTGGCTAGTCTGTGCGTGAGTCTTGCTGTTAATATTATGACTACAATTTTGAGGGAAACTTTTAGCTGTACAAATTTGAGAAATAAGGAAATTGCATAAAATTTGACGACATATGTTCTAGAAAACCCTACAAAAACAGCTCTGATTTCTGTAATTTTTCTTGTTCGATTCTAGTGGATACATGTGAGTTCTAATTCTGTTGGCGTCACAGGTCGAGGGTCACGACGAGATGACCTCTGACCCGGTCCTCTGTGTTTTCTCTTATGGTGTAATTCTCCAGTGCCTGTATTGTTCTAGGATTCTAGTTGGCATATATTACACTTGGGGTAGATACGGAAGGGGAGGTGTAATATTTGATGGGGAGGGAGATTTAGGATATGCTTGTGTAAAAAGTAAAAGTCAGCATTTTATATTTGACCCAATTAACGATATTCAGGTTTAAATCTAGTTTTAGCTGGACTTCTGTGGTATGAGTGTACACTTGACTCAACTACTTTATAATTTTCAATCAGTACACTTTTAAGTAGACATGTCTCTGTGCCGCGCCACTTTAGCATTTGTGTGTCAGAATGTTTGTGTGGATGAGTGTGTATGTATGATTTTAGTATGTGGCGCAGGGACGCATGTGCCCCTTTGTAGAAAAGCATTTTAAACGGGGATGAAGATTAATATACAAAATGCTACAAGAGAACGAGTTTCTTGGCTAAAGTCAGTCATTTTGATGAATTCCACCATATATGAATAGCCTACATATAATTTTGTTTTGTTAGACAAGTTGTGAAAAAGTCAAATACTTTTTCATTCCTTCAAGCCTTTTATTAATTCCTTAATTTTATCCCCATGGTAACTGATGGAAGTTATGTGCCATAGATATGGATTCTTCAGAATGTGCTCAGCAGAGTTTGCTTTATTCAGGTATTTTATTTTGTGTTACATTTTTGGTCTTGTTTTTGGGGGGGGGGGTTTGTGTATCATTTTCCTTGATTTATTGTTTGGTATGTGAGTGGTCTGTCGGTCAATGATTAAATCTGTTATGATCATGGAGTAAACTCATCTCTTTTATAGAAAATAAAAAATAAACAATGTTGGTCTTTTTTTATTACATTGGATTATGGTAATAAGGGCTGGTTTCCTTAGTGAAGTCCTACATTTAGTTCTGTGATGTTGGGAATGGACTAGAGCACAATGTAGTACAGTACTGGTGCAATCTATCTGTAAAACTAGCCCATGCTGTCTTTAGGGATACAAACTTTTGAGAGTTGGAGATTGGAGGAATAGTGAAGCTTCCCATTTGTAGCATGTACAGTGCCTTCAGAAAGTATAAATACCAGGACAATTGTTTTAATGC
Organism: Oncorhynchus masou masou; assembly: GCF_036934945.1. Lineage (NCBI taxonomy): Eukaryota > Metazoa > Chordata > Actinopteri > Salmoniformes > Salmonidae > Oncorhynchus > Oncorhynchus masou. Next base: position 437,460 of record NC_088225.1, on the reverse strand, counting down.
TTTGACACATTTTTTGCAGTATTTTACTTCAGTGCCTTGTTGCAAACGAGATGCATGTTTTGGAATATTTTTTATTCTGTACAGGCTTCCTCCTTTTCACCCTGTCATTTAGGTTAGTATTGTGGAGTAACTACAATGGTGATCCATTCTCAGTTTTCTATCACAGCCATTAAAGTCACCATTGGCCTCATGGTGAAATTTCTGAGTGGTTTCCTTCTTCTTCGGCAACTGAGTTAGGAAAGATGGCTGTATCTTTGTAGTGATACCTGTCTGAAGTGTAATAACATCACCATTCCCAAAGGGATATTCAATGTCTGATTTTTTTCACCCATCTACCAATAGGTGGCCTTCTTTGCGAGGCTTTGGAACACCTCCCTGGTCTTTGAGGTTGAATCGGTTTCAAATTCAATGATGATAATTGTATGTGTGGGGTACAGAGATGAGGTAGTAATTTTAAAAAATCATGTTAAACACTTGCACACACTGAGTCCATGCAATTTATGTGACTGGTTAAAGCAACATTTTACTCCTGAACTTATTTAGGCTTACTATCAGAAAGTGGTTGAATACTTATTGACTAAAGATATTTCAGCTTTTTGTTTTTAATTCTAAAAAAAATAATTCCACTTTGACATGGGGTATTGTGTGTAGGCCAGTGACACATAATCTCAATTTAATACATTTTAAATTCAATAACAAAATGTGGAAAAAGTCAAGGGTGTTAATCATTTTTTTTATGCATTCAGAAAGTACTCGGACCCCTTAACTCTGCACATTTTGTTACGTTACTGCCTCATTCTAAAATGTATTAAATAAAACATTTTCCTCATCAATCTACACAATACCTCAAAATGGCGACGCAAAACAGGTTATTAAAAATAAAACAGAAATAATTTATTTACGTAAGTATTCAGACCCTTTGCTATGAGACTTGAAATTGAGCTCCGGTGCATCTTGTTTCCATTGATCATCCCTGATGTTTTTACAAATTGATTGGAGTCCACCTGTGGTAAATTCAATTGATTGGACATGATTTGGAAAGGCACATACCTGTCTATACAAGGTCCAACAGTTGAGAGTGCATGTCAGAGCAAAATCCAAGCCATGAGGTTCGAAGAAGTTGTTTGAAGAGCTCCGAGACAGGATTGTGTCAAGGCACAGATCTGGGGAAGCGTATTCAATGCTGCACAAGTGTTTTAAGGTCCCCAAGAACACCATGGACTCCATCATTTTTAAATGGATGAGGTTGTAACCACCAAGAATCTTCTTAGAGTAATTGGGGGGGAAAGGGCCTTGGTCACTCTGACAGAGCTCCAGAGTTCCTCTGTGAAGTTGGGAGAACCTTCCAGAAGGACAACCATCTCTGCAGCACTCCATCAATCAGGCCTTTATGGTAAAGTGGCCAGACGGAAGCCACTCTTCAGTAAAAGGCTTTTGACAGGCCGCTTGGAGTTTGCCAAAACACACATAAAGACTCTGACCATAAGAAAATATTCTTTGGTCTGATGAAACCAAGACTGAACTCTTTGGCAAGCGTCACATCTGGAGGAAACCTGGCACCACCGTACAGTGAAGCATGGTGGCAGCATCATGCTGTGAGGACAAAGAATGGCGCCGGAGAGAATGGCTGCCGTTTTAGTCTCATAACCAATTGTGCTTTATTGCGTTATTTGTAACTTATTTTGTACATAAAGTTCCTTCCACTGTCTCTTATGACCGAAAAGAGCTTCTAGAAATCAGGACAGCGATGACTCGCCTCGTTTTAAAAGACTATTTTTTTCTTTAACGAGTCGGACAAGAGGGATTTAGTCCTGACACCCAACAAGGCCCTCATTCCCGTAATTCGCAGGAGAAAGAAACAGAGATAGAGGACGAAGGTCGGGGTGCCTTGTGAGGAGAAAGCGCCGAGTGAGTAATTTTCCTTAGCCAACGTTCAATCACTGGCTAATAAAATAGATTAACTACAAGCACGTATATCCTACCAATGTGACTTGAAAAACTGCCATATCTTATGTTTCACCGAGTCGTGGCTGAACAATGACATGAATAACATACAGCTGGCAGTTTATAAACTATTGGCAGGATAGAACCGTAGCCTCTGGTAAGACAAGGTGTGGTGATCTATGTATATATCTGTAAACAACAGCTGGTGCACTATCAAGGTTTTGCTCGGCTGAGGTAGAGTATCTGATGACAAGCTGTTGACAACACTATTTACCAAGAGAGTTTTTATTATTTGTAGCTGTCAAGCACCACAAACCGATGCTGGCACTATAACTACCTGTTTATGGCCATAAGCAAACAGGAAAACACTCATCAAGAGGCAGCGCTCCTAGTGGCCGGGGACTTTCATGCAGGCAAACTTAACTCTGTTTTACCTCATTTCTACCAGCATGTTAAATGGGCAACCAGAGGGAAAAAAACTCTAGAGCACCTTTACTCCACACACAGAGACATACAAAGCTCTCCCTCGCCCTCCATTTGGCAAATCTGACCATAATTCTATCCTCCTGATTCTTGCTTACAGGCAAAAACTAAAGCAGGAAGCACCAGTGACTCGGTCAATAAAAAAAGTGGTCAGATGAAGCAGATGCTAAGCTACAGGACTGTTTTGCTTGGACAGACTGGGGTGCATGCTCAGTCCCCTCCTGTACTCCCTGTTCACTCATGACTGCATGGACAGGCAAGACTCCAACACTATCATTAAGTTTGCTGATGACACAACAGTGGTAGGCCTGATCACCGACAACGACGAGACAGCCTATAGGGAGGAGGTCAGAGATCTGGTGGTGTGGTGCCAGGACAACAACCTCTCCCTCAGCGTGATCAAGACAAAGGAGATGATTGTGGACTACAGGAAAAGGAAGACCGAGTCATTCTCATCGACAGGGCTGTAGTTGAGCAGGTTGAGAGCTTCAAGTTCCTTGGTGTCCACATCACCAACAAACTATCATGGTCCAAGCACACCAAGACAGTCGTGAAGAGGGCACGACAAAACCTATTCCCCCTCAGGAGTCTGAAAAGATTTGGCATGGGTCCTCAAAGTTCTACAGCTGCATAATCGAGAGCATCCAGACTGGTTGCATCACTGCCTGGTATGGCAACCGCCTCCGACCGCAAGGCACGACAGAGGGTAGTGCTGTAACGACGTTCTTCTTTTGTCGAAAGAGAGTCGGACCGAAATGCAGCGTGTTAAGTTACTCATGTTTAATAGTGAAACAAACAAAACGAACTATACATGAATAACAAAATAAATACAAAACAACAAACGGAACGTGAAACCAATTACAGCCTGACTGGTGAAACTAACACAGAGACAGGAACAATCACCCACGAAATGCAAAGCGAAAACCAGGCTACCTAAATACGGTTCCCAATCAGAGACAACGAGAATCACCTGACCCTGATTGAGAGGCAGCCAAACCTATTAAACACACACACCCCTAATCAGCTACAATCCCAACTACTACAAACCCCAATACGAAACTACAATACATAATAAACCCATGTCACACCCTGGTCTGACTAACTAATAAACTAAAACACAAAATACTAAGACCAAGGCGTGACAGAACCCCCCCCTAAGGTGCGGACTCCCGAACGCACCTCAAAACCATAGGGAGGGTCCGGGTGGGCGTCTGTCCATGGTGGCGGCTCCGGACGTGGACCCCATTTCATAAATGTCATTATTCCTCCCCTTCGCGTCCTGGGATAATCCACCCTCACCGCCGACCATGGCCGAATAGTCCTCACCCAGAACCCTACATAACAGAGGAGCAGCTCGTGACTGAGGGGCAGCTCGGGACTGAGGCAGCTCGGGACTGAGGGGCAGCTCGGGACTGAGAAGAAGCCCAGTACTGAGAAGAAGCCCAGTACTGAGATGAAGCCCAGCCAGGCAGTTGAATCCGGCAGATCCTGGCTGACTGGCGGATCCTGGCTGACTGGCGGATCCTGGCTGACTGGCGGATCCTGGCTGACTGGCGGATCTGGCAGATCCTGGCTTACTGGCGGATCCTGGCTGACTGGCAGATCCTGGCCGACTGGCGGATCCTGGCTGACTGGCGGATCTTGGCTGACTGGCAGATCCTGGCTGACCAGCAGATCTGGAAGAGTCTGGTCGACCGGCAGATCTGGAAGAGTCTGGCCGACCGGCAGATCTGGAAGAGTCTGGTTGACTGGCAGATCTGGAAGAGTCCGGTTGACTGGCAGATCTGGAAGAGTCCGGTTGACTGGCAGATCTGGAAGAGTCCGGTTGACTGGCAGATCTGGAAGAGTCTGGCTGACTGGCAGATCTGGAAGAGTCTGGCTGTCTGGCGGATCTGGAAGAGTCTGGCTGACTGGCAGATCTGGAAGAGTCTGGCTGACTGGCAGATCTGGCTGCTTCATGCTGACTGACGGCTCTGGCTGCTCCATGCTGACTGGCAGCTCCGGATGCTCTATACTGACTGGCGGCTCTGGCTGCTCCATGCTGACTGGCGGCTCTGGCTGCTCCATGCAGATTGACAGCTCTGGCGGCTTCATGGAGACTGGCAGCTCCTTGCAGACTGGCAGCTCTAGCTGCTCCATGCAGACTAGCAGATCTGGCTGCTTCATGCAGACTGGCAGCTCCTTGCAGATTGGCAGCTCCTTGCAGACTGGCGACTCCATGCAGACTGGCAACTCCATGCAGACTGGCAACTCCATACAGACTGGCAGCTCTTTGCAGACTCGCAGCTCTGGCTGCTCCATGCAGACTAGCAGCTCAGGCTGCTCCGAACAGGCAGGAGGCTCCGGCAGCGCTGGAGAGGAGAAAGGCTCCGACAGGGCAGGAGAGGGAGAAAGCGCTGGCTGCGCTGAACAGGCGAGGCGCACTGAAGGCCTGATGCGTGGTGCTGGCACTGGTGGTATTTGGCCGAGGACACGCACAGGAAGCCTAGTGCGGGGAGCTGCTACTGGAGGGCTGGGGTGTGGAGGTGGTACTGGATAAACCGGACCGTGCAGGCGCACTGGAGCTCTTGAGCACCGAGCCTGCCCAACCTTACCTGGTTGAATACTCTCGGTTGCCCTGCCAGTGCTGTGAGGAGAAATAGCCCGCACTGGGCTATGTAGGCGAACCGGAGACACCGAGCGCAAGGCTGGTGCCATGTAAGCCGGCCCAAGGAGACGCACTGGAGACCGGATGCGTAGAGCCAGCTTCATAGCATTTGGCTGAAATATACCGCACCGGGCTATGCACCCGCACTGGGGACACCGTGTGCACCACTGCATAACACGGTGCCTGCCCGGTCTCTCTAGCCCCCCGGTACGCACAGGGAGATTGCGCAGGTCTCCTACCTGACGCAGCCATACTCCCTGATAGCCCCCCCCCCAAGAAATTTTTGGGGCTGCTTTTTGGGCTTCCATCCACATCGCCGTGCTGCCTCCTCATACCTGCGCCTCTCCGCTTTAGCCGCTTCTAATTCCTCCTTGGGGCGGCGATATTCACCAGGCTGAGCCCAGGGTCCTTTTCCGTCCAGTTCCTCCTCCCATGTCCAATTCTCCAAATGGTGTAGCCTCTCCCACTGAAGCTGCTTCTGTTGCCTTTCGTGTAGCTCCTGTTTGCTCTTCGCCTGCTGCACCTTTGGGCGGCTACACTCCTCTGGTTTAGCCCAGGGTCCTCTTCCGTCAAGGATTTCCTCCCATGTCCAGAAATCCTTAATACGCGGCTCCTCTTTGGGCTGCACCTGCCTGTTGACACGCTGCTCGGTCCGTGTGTGGTGGGTGATTCTGTAACGACGTTCTTCTTTTGTCGAAAGAGAGTCAGACCGAAATGCAGCGTGTAATTTACTAGTGAATAGTTTAATTTAATAGTGAAACAAACAAAACGAACTATACATGAATAACAAAATAAATACAAAACAACAAACGGAACGTGAAACCAATTACAGCCTGACTGGTGAAACTAACACAGAGACAAGAACAATCACCCACGAAATGCAAAGCGAAAACCAGGCTACCTAAATACGGTTCCCAATCAGAGACAACGAGAATCACCTGACCCTGATTGAGAACCGCCTCAGGCAGCCAAACCTATTAAACACACACACCCCTAATCAGCTACAATCCCAACTACTACAAACCCCAATACGAAACTACAATACATAATAAACCCATGTCACACCCTGGTCTGACTAACTAATAAACTAAAACACAAAATACTAAGACCAAGGCGTGACAAGTGCGTACAGCCCAGTACATCACTGGGGCCAAGCTTCCTGCCATCCAGGACCTCTATACCAAGCATTGTCAGAGGAAGGCTCTAAAAATTGTCAGACTCCAGCCACCCTAGTCATAATCTGTTCTCTCTGCTACCACACGGCAAGCAGTACCGGAGCATCAAGTCTAGGTTCAAAGGGCTTCAACAAGCCATAAGACTCCCTGAACAGCTAATCAAATGGCTATCCAGACTATTTGCATGGCCCCCACCCTTGTTTACGCTGCTGCTATCCTCTGTTTATTATCTATGCATAGACACGTTAACAGTGGGTGAATGGGTAAGACAAAATATTTGTGCCTTTATGGAAGTAGGTTCCAGGCGCACTGGTTTGAGTATGTCAAGAACTGCAACGCTGCTGGGTTTTTTATGCTCAACAGTTTCCCATGTGTATCAAGAATGGTCCACCACCCAAAGGACATCCAGCCAATTTGACATCACCATGGGAAGCATTGGAGTCAACATGAGCCAGCATCCCTGTGGAACGCTTTCGACACCTTGTAGAGTCCATGCCTCGAAGAATTTAGTCTGTTCTGAGGTTATAAGGGGGTGAAACTAATATTCCTAATATTAGTTCCTAATATTTTGTACATTCAGTGTATGGCGATGATTAACTCATTGATGCTTTAGGCTAGAAACAAGCTGTGAATTTCACAAGAAAGATGTGATTGTGATGCCAGCAGAGATTGTGACGTTACAGACCTCAGACTGGAGCGAAAGTTCAGCTTTCAGCAGGACAACGACCCTAAGCACACAGCAAAGACAAAATTAGGAGTGGCTTTAGGACAAGTCTCTGAATGTCCTTGAGAGTCCTAGCCAGAGCCCGGACTTGAACTTGATCGAACATCTCTGGAGAGACCTGAAAATAGCTGTGCAGCAACGGTCCCCATCCAACCTGACAGAGCCTGAGAGGATCTGCAGAGAATAATGGGAGAAACTCCCCAAATACAGGTGTGCCAAGCTTGTAGTGTCATACCCAAGAAGACTTGAGGCTGTAATCACTGCCAAAGGTGATTCAACAAAGTACTGAGTAAAGAGTCTGAATACTTGTGGAAATGTGATATAATTTGCAAAAATGTATAAAAACCTGATTTGCTTTGTCATTATGGGGTATTGTGGTAGATTGATGAGGAAAACATAATTGAATCCATTTTACAATTTTATTTTATTTAACCTTTTACTAGGCAAGTCAGTTAAGAACAAATTCTTATTTATAATGACGGCCTAGGTACAGTGGGTTAACTGCCTTCTTCAGGGGCAGAACAACATATTTTTACCTTGTCAGCTCGGGGATTCAATCTAGCAACTTTTCGGTTACTGGTCCAACGCTCTAACCACTAGGCTACCTGCCGCCCCAATCGGGCTTGTTTAAGAGAGTAGAGTGAATATTTATTGTCCAAAAGGGCACTTACCCTCAGGCACACGGAGAGAGGGTTCTGATCATTTGAGCCAGCTCAGAGGCTGATATTCCAGACCTAACATGGGTAGTTTTCTCACCTGGATAACCAAGATATCAAATTGTATTTGTCACATGCGCCTAATACAACAGGTGTAGGTAGACCTTACAGTGAAATGCTTACTTACAAGCCCTTAACCATCAATGCAGTTAAGAAAAATACCTAAAAATAAATAAATAGTAACAAATAATTGAAGAGCAGTAGTAAAATAACAAATCAAATTGTATTGGTCACATACACATGGTTAGTGGATGTTATTGCGAGTGTAATGAAATGCTTGTGCTTCTAGTTCCGACAGTTCAGCAATATCAAACAAATAATCTCACAATTCCATGACAATCACACAGATCTAAGTAAAGGAATGGACAGGTGCTCATCATAGCACCTGTCACAAATGGAAATCGGTGTTTAAATCATTTCATAGATATGACTAGCTGTAAGTAATTGGAAACTGGAAGAGAGCTTCACACCTAAAACAAATCTTTCTCTGTCTCTCACTCGCTTTTTCTCTCTCTCTGAAATGTGAGCTCGCTAAAGCATAATTACTTTACTCCATATTGGACATCCCTGTGGTGGAGGAATAGGGAAGAAATGCTGGGTCCCTTGGCATCCCTGTGGTGAAGGGAAGAAATCCTGGGGCCCTTGGCATCCATGTGGTGGTGGTGGTAGAGGAAAGGAAATACCCTTTGACAACCCTGTTGTTGAGGTAGAGGAAAATCCTGGGCCCCTTGGCATCCCCTGTGGTTGAGGTAGAAGGAAATCCTGGGCCTTTGAAATCCCTGTGATTGAGGTAGAATGAAATCCTGGGCCCCTTGGCATCACTCTAGTGGTGGAGGAGGTCTAGCCTGTGGAACTGAAGATGTATGTATTTTGATACATTTTTATGTTGCTGTGTTCATTCCTTTAGCCACTTTTTTCCAACGGTTGTTGTGAAGGCTCATGTCCAACTTGGGTCAAACGTTTCAGGTAGCCTTCCACAGCTTCCCACAATAAGTTGGATGCATTTTGACCCATTCCTCCGGACAGAGCTGGTGTAATGGAGCCAGGTTTGTAGGACTCCTTGCTCGCACACGCTTTTCAGTTCTGCCCACAAATGTTCTATAGGATTGAGGTCAGGGCTTTGTGATGGCCACTCCAATACCTTGACTTTGTTGTCCTTAAGCCATTTTGCCACAACTTTGGAAGTATGCTTGGGGTCATTGTCCATTTGGAAGACCCATTTGTGACCAAGCTTTAACTTCCTGACTGATATCTTGATGTTGCTTCACTATTATCCACATAATTTTTCTGTCTCAGTAAGCCATCTATTTTGCGATGTGCACCAGTCCCTCCTGCAGCAAGGCACCCCCACATGATGCTGCCACCCCCGTTCTTCAAGGTTGGGATGGTGTTCTTTGGCTTGCAAGCCTCCCCATTTTTCCTCCAAATATAATTGTCATTATGGCCAAACAGTTATATTTCTGTTTCATCAGACCTGAGGACATTTCACCAAAAAAGTATGATCTTTGTCCCCAATGTGCAGTTGCAAACCGTAGTTTGGCTTTTTTATGGCGGTTTTGGAGCAGTGGCTTCTTCCTTGCTGAGTGGCCTTTCAGGTTATGTCGATATTGGACTTGTTTTATTGTGGATATAGATACTTTTGTACCCTTTTCCTCCAACATCTTCACAAGGTCCTTTGCTGTTGTTCTGGGATTGATTTGCCCTTTTCGCACCAAAGTACGTTCATCTCTTGGAGACAGAACGCGTCTCCTTCGTGAGTGGTATGACTGCGTACTATTGTTTGTACAGATGAACGTGGTACCTTCAGACATTTGGAAATTGCTCCCAAGGATGAACCAGACTTGTGGAGGTCTACAATTATTTTTCTGAGGTCTTGGCTGATTTCTTTTGATTTTCCCATGATGTCAAGCAAAGAGGCACTGAGTTTGGAGGTAGGCCTTGAAATACATCCACAGGTACACCTCCAATTGACTCAGGCTAATTGACATCATTTATCAGAAGCTTCTAAAGACATGACATCATTTTCTGGAATTTTCCAAGCTGTTTAACCTTTCTAGTGCACAACATTCCACTGAAAAGGCAGCACGCGAAATTCAAAACTATTTTTTAGAAATATGTAACTTTCACACATTAACAAGTCCAATACAGCAAATGAAAGATAACATCTTGTTAATCTACCCATTGTGTCTGATTTAGAAAATGCTTTACAGCTAAAGCACAACATATGATTATGTTAGGTCACAAGTCGAAAAAACACAGCCATTTTTCCAGACAAAGATAGGAGTCACAAAAAGCAGAAATATAGATAAAATTATAATCACTAACCTTTGATGATCTTCATCAGATGACACTCATAGGACATATTACACAATACATGTATGTTTTGTTCGATAATGTGCATATTTATATCCAAAAATCTCAGTTTACATTGGCCCCTTACGTGCAGTAATGTTTTGATTCCAAAACATCCGGTGATTTTGCAGAAATACTCATAATAAACATTGATAAAAGATACAAGTGTTATACACAGAATTAAAGATAGACTTCCCCCTAATGCAAACGCTGTGTTAGATTTCAAAAAAACTTTACGGAAAAAGCATAATCTGAGAACGGAGCTCAGAACCCAAAACAGCCAAAGGAATATCCACCATTTTGGAATCAACAAAGTTAGAAACAACACCATAAATATTCACTTACCTATGATTATCTTCATCAGAAGGCATTCCCAGGAATCCCAGTTCGACAATAAATTACTGATTTGTTCCCTAAAGTTCCATCAGTTATGTCCAAATAGCCACTTGTTGTTAGCGTGTTCAGCCCAGTAATCCATCTTCATGAGGCGCAGGCACTTCATCCAGACAAAAACTCAAAAAGTTCCGTTACAGTCCTTTAGAAACATGTCAAACAATGTATAGAATAAATCTTTAGGATGTTTTTAACATAAAACGTCAATAATGATCCAACCGGAGAATTCCTTTTTCTTCAGAAAACCACTGGATCACCAGGTAACTCTGTCGGGAGCGCACGTCATGAGACCAAGGCTTTCTGCCAGACCACTGACTCAAAGAGGTCTCATGAGCCCCTCCTTTATAGTTGATCCTCATTCAAGTTTCAAAAGATGGTTGACATCGAGTAGGAAGTGCAACTTTGTGTATTCGGTAGGCCAAGCTTTGAAAAACTACAAACCTCAGATGTCCCACTTCCTGGTTGGATTTTTCTCAGGTTTTCACCTGCCATATGAGTTCTGTTATACTCACAGACATCATTCAAACAGTTTTAGAAACTTCAGTGTTTTCTATCCAATACTAATAACTATATGCATATATTAGCATCTGGGACAGAGTAGGAGGCAGCTATTGGGCACGCTATTCATCCAAAAGTGAAAATGCTGCCCCCTATCCCAAAAGGCACAGTCAACTTAGTGTATGTAAACTTCTGACCCACTGGAATTGTGATACAGTGAGTTATAAGTGAAATCATCTGTCTGTAAACAATTGTTGGAAAAATGACTTGTGTCAAGCACAAAGTAGATGTCCTAACCGACTTGCCAAAACTATAGTTTGTTAACAAGAAATTTGTGGAGTGGTTGAAAAAATGAGCTTTAATGACTCCAACCTAAGTGTATGTAAACAGCTGTACATAATTAGGCATAACCATTACTAAGGATCAGAAGTCTAGAGGCTTAATACATTACTGATTAACCCTCTTGTTAAAAAAACCAGAAGATAAATCAATGGCTACAGAGGGACTTATCTTTTAAAGGAAAGGTCCTAATAACCAAGGCTGAAGGTATCTCCAGGCTAAAATATGGTTCTCTCTTTATATCTTGACGGTAAAATAAGCAAAGGAGATGGACCAGATGCTTTCTGTGGAGAAATCGTACCAATTATATTTGGAGATCTGTTGTAATCAACACTTATGATTATGGTGGGCTGAAATTTCTGGACTTCCTGGACTACCTTAAATAATACTTTTAAGATCAATTGGATAAAACAATTCCTAAGAATACCCACTTCTATGTGGAATTTGATTCCTCGTGTCTTCTCTACTTTTTGTGGCCTTAACCCATGTTGTTTTGCAATTATAATTTTGACAAAGTTCCAGTGAAACTCTGCTTTTCATCGGCAGGTTCTTGTCATGGTCATAATTTTTCTCCATACAGATATTATATATGGAATAATCAAGATATATTGAAAATACCTCTTTGTTTTTAGAATATTGGTTCCAAAATGTTATCCTATTGGTGAGCCAACTTTGACATGCAGAGGGTTTCTTAGTTATAAGGAATTCTTATCACTTTACAAGGTCCCCGTAACACCTAAAGATTTTGCAGTTGTTTTAGATGCCATTCCCTCAGGTGTTGCTTTATTATTCAGGACTTGTCAAGACCTGACCCTCAGAGCCTTACCTTCCAATAACCCTGTTGAGTCATCAGTAGGAGAGATTTGTTTCTCTTTTGGTCCATTCAACAACAGAGCGATTCGAACTTTGTTTCAGCAGGATGTTGTATGTCATGCTTATTGGAACGGTTTTATTGATAATATCTGTTGGAAAAAGTTTGGATGTTGCCACACATACAGTGGGGCAAAAAAAATATTTAGTCAGCCACCAATTGTGCAAGTTCTCCCACTTAAAAAGATGAGAGACCTGTAATTTTCATTAAAGGTACACTTCAACTATGACAGACAAAATTAGGAAAAAAATCCAGAAAATCACTGTAGGATTTTTAATGAATTTATTTGCAAATTATGGAGGAAAATAAGTATTTGGTCACCTACAAACAAGCAAGATTCCTGGCTCACACAGACCTCTAACTTCTTCTTTAAGAGGCTTCTCTGTCCTCCACTCGTTACCTGTATTAATGGCACCTGCTTGAACTTGTTATAAAAGACACCTGTCCACAACCTCAAACGACACTCCAAACTCCACTATGGCCAAGACAAAAGAGCTGTCAAAGGACACCAGAAACAAAATTGTAGACCTGCACCAGGCTGGGAAGACTGAATCTGCAATAGGTAAGCAGCTTGGTTTGAAGAAATCAACTGTGGGAGCAATTATTATGAAATGGAAGACATACAAACCACTGATAATCTCCCTCGATCTGGGGCTCCACGCAAGATCTCACCCCGTGGGGTCAAAATGATCACAAGAACGGTGAGCAAAAATCCCAGAACCACACGGGGGGACCTAGTGAATGACCTGCAGAGAGCTGAGACCAACAAAGCCTGTAACACACTACGCCGCCAGGGACTCAAATCCTGCAGTGCCAGGCGTGTCCCCCTGCTTAAGCCAGTACATGTCCAGGCCCGTCTGAAGTTTGCTAGAGAGCATTTGGATGATCCAGAAGAAGATTGGGAGAATGTCATATGGTCAGATGAAACCAAAATAGAACTTTTTGGTAAAAACTCAATTTGTCGTGTTTGGAGGACAAAGAATGCTGAGTTGCATCCAAATAACACCATACCTACTGTGAAGCATGGGGGAGGAAACATCATGCTTTGGGGCTATTTTTCTGCAAATGGACCAGGACGACTGATCCGTGTAAAGGAAAGAATGAATGGGGCCATGTATCGTGAGATTTTGAGTGAAAACCTCCTTCCATCAGCAAGGGCATTGAAGATGAAACGTGGCTGGGTCTTTCAGCATGACAATGATCCCAAACACACCGCCCGGGCAATGAAGGAGTGGCTTCGTAAGAAGCATTTCAAGGTCCTGGAGTGGCCTAGCCAGTCTCCAGATCTCAACCCCATAGAAAATCTTTGGAGGGAGTTGAAAGTCCGTGTTGCCCAGCAACAGCCCCAAAACATCACTGCTCTAGAGGAAAAACCAGCAACAGTGTGTGAAAACCTTGTGAAGACTTACAGAAAACGTTTGACCTCTGTCATTGCCAACAAAGGGTATATAACAAAGTATTGAGAAACTTTTGTTATTGACCAAATACTTATTTTCCACCATAATTTGCAAATAAATTCATTAAAAATCCTACAATGTGATTTTCTGGATTATTTTTCACTCATTTTGTACCTATGATGAAAATTACAGGCCTCTCATCTTTTTAAATGGGAGAACTTGCACAATTGGTGGCTGACTAAATACTTTTTTGCTCCACTGTACATTGTGTGCAAAAGACATGAGGAGGTAGGCGAATAATTAAAATTTTGCAGATTAACACTGGAGTGATAAATGATCAGATGGTCATGTGCAGGTAGAGATACTGGTGTGCAAAAGATCAGAAAAGTAAATAAATAAAAACAGTATGGGGATGAGGTAGGTAAATTGGATGGGCTATTTACCGATGGACTATGTACAGCTGCAGCGATTGGTTAGCTGCTCAGATAGCAGATGTTTAACGTTGCTGAGGGAGATAAGTCTCCAACTTCAGCGATTTTTGCAATTCGTTCCAGTCACAGGCAGCAGAGGAAATGCGACCAAATTAGGTGTTGGCTTTAGGGATGATCAGTGAGATACACCTGCTGGAGCGCGTGCTACAGGTGGGTGTTGCCATCGTGACCAGTGAACTGAGATAAGGCGGAGCTTTTACCTTGCATGGACTTGTAGATGACCTGGAGCCAGTGGGTCTGGCGACAAATATGTAGCGGGGGGCCAGCCGACGAGAGCACACAGGTCGTAGTGGTGGGTGGTATAAGGTGCTTTAGTAACAAAACGGATGGCACTGTGATAAACTGCATCCAGTTTGCTGAGTAGAGTATTGGAAGCTATTTTGTAGATGACATTGCCGAAGTCGAGGATCGGTAGGATAGTCAGTTTTACTAGGGTAAGTTTTGCGGCGTGAGTGAAAGAGGCTTTGTTGCGGAATAGAAAGCCAACTCTAGATTTTATTTTAGATTGGAGATGTTTGATATGAGTCTGGAAGGAGAGGTTACAGTCTAGCCAGACACCTATTTACTTATAGATGTCCACATATTCTAGGTCGGAACCATCTAGGGTGGTGATGCTAGTCGGGCGTGCGGGTGCAGGCAGCGAACGGTTGAAAAGCATGGTTTTACTAGCGTTTTAAGAGCAGCGTTTAAGAGTTGGAGGCCACGGAAGGAGTTGTATGGCATTGAAGCTCGTCTGGAGGTTAGATAGCACAGTGTCCAAGGAAGGGCCAGAAGTATACAGAATGGTGCCGTCTGTGTAGAGGTGGATCAGGGAATCGCCCGCAGCAAGAGCAACATCATTGATATATACAGAGAAAAGAGACGGCCCGAGAATTGAACCCTGTGGCGCCGTCATAGAGACTGCCAGAGGACCGGACAACATGCCCTCCGATTTGACACACTGAACTCTGTCTGCACAGTAGTTGGTGAACCAGGCAAGGCAGTCATCCGAAAAACCGAGGCTACTTATCGATGGTGGTTATGATATCGTTCACCTTGTTCACTCGTACCTTGAGTGTGGCTGAGGTGCACCCGTGACCGGCTCGGAAACCAGATTGCACATCGGAGAAGGTACGGTGGGATTCGAGATGGTCAGCGATCTGTTTGTTGACTTGGCTTTCGAAGACCTTAGATAGGCAGGGATGGATATAGGTCTGTAACAGTTTGGGTCCAGGGTGTCTCCCCCTTTGAAGAGGGGATGACTGCGGCAGCTTTCCAATCCTTGGGGATCTCAGACGATATGAAAGAGAGGTTGAACAGGCTGGTAAATAGGGGTTGCGACAATGGCGGCGGATAGTTTCAGAAATAGAGGGTCCAGATTGTCAAGCCCAGCTGATTTGTACCGGTCCATGTTTTGCAGCTCTTTCAGAACATCTGCTATCTGGATTTGGTTAAAGGAGAAGCTGGGAGGCTTGGGTGAGTAGCTTGCGGGGTGTCGGAGCTGTTGGCCGAGGTTGGAGTAGCCAGGAGGAAGGCATGGCCAGCTGTTGAGAAATGCTTGTTGAAGTTAAATTATTATGGATTTATCGGTGGTGACCGTGTTACCTAGCTTCAGTGCAGTGGGCAGCTGGGAGGAGGTGCTCTCGTTCTCCATGGACTTTACAGTGTCCCAGAACTTTTTGGAGTTAGAGCTACATGATGCAAATTTCTGCTTGAAAAAGCTGGCCTTTGCTTTCCTGACTGACTGCGTGTATTGGTTCCTGACTTCCCTGAACAGTTGCATATCGCGGGGACTATTCGATGCTATTGCAGTCCGACACAGGATGTTTTTGTGCTGGTCGAGGGCAGTCAGGTCTGGAGTGAACCAAGGGCTATATCTGTTCTTAGTTCTGCATTTTTGAACGGAGCATGCTTATCTAAGATGGTGAGGAAGTTACTTTTAAAGAATGACCAGGCATCCTCAACTGACGGGATGAGGACAATATCCTTCCAGGATACCCGGGCCAGGTCGATTGCTACAGACCACCTTCTGCCCCCAGCTGTGCCCTGGACACAAGTGTTTTAGGGAGCGTTTGACAGTGATGAGGGGTGGTCGTTTGACTGCGGACCCGTAGCGGATACAGGCAATGAGGCAGTGATCGCTGAGATCCTGGTTGAAGACAGCAGAGGTGTATTTGGAGGGCCAGTTGGTCAGGATAAGGTCTATGAGGGTGCCCTTGTTTACAGATTAACCTCTTACATCTATGGGGGCGCTATTTCATTTTTGGATGAAAAACGTTCCCGTTTTAAACAAGATATTTTGTCACAAAAACATGCTCGACTATGCATATAATTGATACCATTCGAAAGAAAACACTCTGACGTGTCCAGAAATACCAAGATATTCTCTGTGCGTGCCCTAGAACGTGAGCTTCAGGCAAAACCAAGATGAGATGGCATCCAGGAAATGACAAGGATTTTTGAGGCTCTGTTTTCCGTTGTCTCCTTATATGGCTGTGAAAGCGAGAGGAGTGAGTCAACCCTTTCTGTCGTTTCCCCAAGGTGTCTGCAGCATTGTGACGTATTTGTGGGCAGATCATTGGAAGATTGACCATAAGAGACCACATTTACCAGGTGTCCGCCCGGTGTCCTGCGCCGAAATTGGTGCGCAAAAGTCACCTGCCAGTATTTTTCCATGCGATACAGAGAGGAAAGCAAGCTTCCACGAACTGCATATCAATGAAGAGATATGTGAAAAAACACCTTGAGGATTGATTCCAAACAACGTTTGCCATGTTTTGGTCGATATTATGTAGTTAATCCGGAAAAAGTTTTACGTTGTAGGTGACTGAATTTTCGGTTCGTTTCGGTAGCCAGACGCAATGTAGAAAACGGAACGATTTCTCCTACACACAGACGCTTTCAGGAAAAACTGAGCATTTGGTATGTAACTGAGAGTCTCCTCATTGAAAACATCAGAAGCTCTTCAAAGGTAAATGATTTTATTTATTTGGTTATCTGGTTTTTGTGAAAATGTTGCGTGCTAAATGCTACTCAAAATGCTATGCTAGCTTTGCATACTCTTACACAAATTAGTCAATTTCTATGGTTCAAAAGCATATTTTGAAAATCTGAGATGACAGTGTTGTTAAGAAAAGGCTAAGCTTGAGAGCAGACGCATTATTTTCATTTTATTTGCGATTTTCAGAAATCGTTAACGTTGCGTTATGCTAATGAGCCTGAGGCTTTAGTCACAAACCCGGATCCGGGATGGGGAGTTTCAAGAAGTTAAAGGTTGTGCCTGGTGGGTTCCTTGATGATTTGTGTGAGATTGAGGACATCGAGCTTAGATTGTATGACTGCCGGGGTGTTAAGCATATCCCAGTTTAGGTAACCTAACAGAACAAACTCTGAAGCTAGATGGGGGGCGATCAATTCACAAATGGTGTCCAGGGCACACCTGGGAGCTGAGGGGGGTCGATAGCAGGCGGCAACAGTGAGAGACTTATTTCTGGAGAGAGTAATTTTTAAAATTAGTAGTTCGAACTGTTCGGGTATGGACCTGGAAAGTATGACATTACTTTGCAGGCTATCTCTGCAGTAGACTACAACTCCTCCCCCTTTGGCAGTTCTGTCTTGACAGAAAATGTTATAGTTGGGTATGGAAATCTCAGAATTTTTGGTGGCCTTCCTAAGCCAGGATTCAGACACGGAAAGGACATCAGGGTTGGCAGAGTGTGCTTAAAGCAGTGAGTAAAACAAACTTAAGGAGGATGCTTCTGATGTTGACATGCATTTTTCGATCACAGAAGTCAACAAATGTGGGTGCCTGGGGACATGCAGGGCCTGGGTTTACCTCCACATCACCCGCGGAACAGAGGATCAGTAGTATGAGGGAGCGGCTAAAGGCTATCAAAACTGGTCGCCTAGAGCGTTGGGGACAAAGAATAAAAGGAACAGATTTTTGGGCATGGTAGAATATATTCCGGGCATAATGCGCAGACAGGGGTATGGTGGGGTGCGGGTACAGTGGAGGTAAGCCCAGGCACTGGGTGATTAGAGAGAGACGGGATGAGGTCAATATCCTTCCAGGATACCCGGGCCAGACATGCTGGACATGCTGGTTGTAATGGGTGAGGTCACTGCATGTGTGGGAGGTGGGACAAAGGAGGTATCAGAGGTATGAAGAGTGGAACTAGGGGCTCCATTGTAAACTAAAACAATGATAACTAACCTGAACAACAGTATACAAGGCATATTGACATTTGAGAGAGACATACAGCAAGGCATAAAGTAATCGCAGGTGTTGATTGGGAGAGCTAGCTAAAACAACAGGTGAGACAACAACAGCTAATCAGCTAACACAACAACAGCAGGTAAAATGGCGATGACTAGGCAGAGAGGGTCGGATTAACTACACACAGAGCCTGAGTTCGCGGCTGGGGCCGACAGATAAAAAATAAATAAACAGAATGGAGTACCGTGATTAATGGACAGTCCAGCAAGCATTAGCTATGTAGCCAAGTGATCATAGTGTCCAGGCGGCAGCAGTAGATGGAACAGAGAACCAGGGATAGTTTTGGTACTGGGTGCCACGGTGAGCTAGCTAGCTGCAAATTAGCTGTGAAGATCAGAAGTAGTGGTCCAGGGATTACGGCAGGAATCCGGCGTTTTTGTGGAGAGACAGTCCAATACTGGTAGACTGGCGAGTATTATCCAGGCTAAGAACAGGGCTGGTATCTGTGCAGAAGGTAAAAGCCGCTAGCAGTGGCTAACAATGACTGAATAGCTAATTAGCTGGTTAGTTTCTGGAGGTTCTTGAATGTGTTCTAAAATTTAAAATAATAGCGATACCATATCACGTTGGGTGAGGCAGGTTACCGGAAGGTATAATCGAATTAAAAATCGAAAAGAGATTGAAAATAAAATTGAAATATACATACAAAAAAATACAAAAGTATACGAGACACAAACAAAATCTTGGATGGATGATAATTTGTGTGAGATTGAGGACATCAAGCAAATATTGTAGGATGGCCGGGGTGTTAAGCATGTCTCAGTTTTGGTCACCTAACAGCACAAGCTCTGAAGATAGATGGGGGGACAATCAATTCACATAAATATGGTGTCCAGGGCACAGCTGGGGGCAGAAGGTGGTCTGTAGCAAGCGGCAAAGGTGAGAGACTTGTTTCTGGAAAGGTGGATTTTTAAAAGTAGAAGCTCATTGTTTGGGTGCAGACCTGGATAGTAAGACAGTAGATTGCAGTTCTATCTTGTCAGAAAATGTTATAGTTAGAGATGGAAATTTCAGGGTTTTTGGTGGTCTTCCGATGGCAGGATTCAGACACGGCTAGGTCATCCGGGTTTGGCAGAGTGTGCTAAAGCAGTGAATAAAACAAACTTAGGGAGGAGGCTTCTAATGTTGACATACATGAAACTAAGGCTTTTATGGTTACAGAAGTCAACAAATGAGAGTGCCTGGGGAATGGGAGTGGAGCTAGGCACTGCTGGGCCTGGATTAACCTCTACATCACCAGAGGAACAGAGGAGGAGTAAGATAAGTATACTACTAAAGGCTATAAGAACTGGTCTAGTATGTTCGGAACAGAGAGTTAAAGGAGCAGGTTTCTGGGCACGGTAGAATAGATTCAAGGCATAATGTACAGACATAGGTATGGTAGGATGTGAATACAGTGGAGGTAAACCTAGGCATTGAGTGACGATGAGAGAGAGATTGTCTCTAGAAACATAATTTAAACCAGGTGAGGTCGCAGCCGGCCTCGACGGGGAGGTTCATGAGGCGACGCACAATTGCCCCAGCGTCGTCCGGGTTAGGGAGGGCTTGACCGGCAGGGATATCCTTCTCTCATCACGCACTAGCGACTCCTGTGGAGGGCCAGGCACAGTGCACGCTGATCAGGTTGCCAGGTGTACTGCGTTTCCTCCGACACATTGGTGTGGCTGGCTTCCGGGTTTGATGTGCGTTGTGTCAAGAAGCTGTGTGGCAAGGTTGGGAAATGACTGACAACACAGCTCTTAGCTCCCTCAGTAGATGCCTACTGGACAACTTTTGTTTGTATTGCTTTTAATCTTTTTAATTAATTTATCAAATTAACACTTTGTTATAGCTAGCTATTTGTGTAGGTAGCTATCAGGTAAACACAATGATATGGTGTTTCGGAGGATGCATGGCTCTCGACCTTTGCCACTCCCGAGTCCGTACAGGAGTTGCAGCAATGAGACAAGACTAACTATTGGATAGTGGATACCACGGAATTGGGGAGAAAAATACAAATTTGCTGTTCATCGCTCCACATCCACACTGAAGAAAAATATAAACCCACCATGTAAAGTGTTGGTCCAGTGTTTCATGAGCTGAAATAAAAGATCCCAGAAATGTTCCATACTCATAAAAAGCTTATTTCTCTCAAATGTTGTGCACACATTTGTTAACATCACAGTTAGTGAGCATTTCTCTTTGCCAAGATAATCGATCCACCTGACAGATGTGGCGTGTCAAGAAGCATGATCATAATACAGGTGCACCTTGTGCTGGGGCCACTAAAATGTGCAATTTTGTCACACAACCAATGCCACAGATGCCTAATATTTTGAGGGAGTTGGCATGACTGCAGGAATGTCCACCAGAGCTGTTGCCAGATGTTCATTTCTCTACCATGTCGTTTTAGAGAATTTCGCAGTATGTCCAACCACAGACCGCACGTGTGGTTTGCTGATGTCAAAGCTGTAAACAGAGTGGCCCATTGGTGGCGGTGGGGGTATGGGCAGGCAGGCATAAGCTCCGGACAACAAACACAATCGTATTTTAAAGATGGCAATTTGAATGCACAGAGATACCGTGATGAGATTGTGAGGCCATCAGCTCATGTTTCAGCATGATAAAGCACGGCCCCTGTCACAAGGATCTGTACACAATTCTTGGAAGCTAAAAATATCCCAGTTCTTCCATGGCCTGCATACTCAACAAACATGTCACCCATAGAGCATGTTTGGGATGCACTGGATCAACGTGTATGAAGCATGTTCCAGTTCCCACAATATCCAACTTCACACACCATTGAAGAGAAGTGGGACAACATTCCGCAAGCCACAATCAACAGCCTGATCATATCTTATGTGAAGGAGATGTGGCACTGCATAAGACAAATGGTGATCACACCAGATACTGACGGGTTTTCTGTGACCAACAGATGCATATCTGTATTTCCTGTCATATGAAATCCATAGATTAGGGCCTAATTCATGTATTTTGACTGATTTCGTTATATGAACTGTAACTCAGTAAAATCTTTGAAATTGTTGCATGTTGCGTCTATAATTTTGTTCGAGAAAACTTGCAAGGAAGAATGAGAGAAAATCCCCAATCCAGATGTGCGAAGCTGATAGATAAACCCAAGTCGACTCAAAGCTGCAATTGCCGCCAAAGGTGCTTCTACAAAGTATTGAAATATGAATACTTTCTGAATGCATAGGGTACTATACAATTGATATTGTGTGTCTGCTCCCACAGGTAGATAATGGTTGTGAAGTAAAAATCAGAGGAGAAAGCCAACTTTACTGCCCTCCAGCTGATAAGGACAGAGTGGTGACAAGCCTCTTCAGCCTGAAGAATCAGGAGTCCTATAGACATCATGGACATGAGATCAACAGCCACTCATGAATTTAGGGCTCTATTCAATGTTGCTAAAGCGTTTCAGATTGCACAATAGAAATTTAAAAGGTAATTTACGATTGACATACCCGCAGCGTTTTACTGCGAATGCAGGAACATTGCCTTTACATTTATCACACTGTGACACTGAACTTCCACGATACAGATTGAATAAAGTCCTTAGTGGGGTTGAAGAAACAGGAGGGCACTGGAAAATATGGTTATTTATGACACCATACTTTCATGTGTATATTTTGGGATGCTTGTTTGTACGTGTACAGTATGTTTTGTTTATCTAGATGTGTTACATTAACACTGGGATACTCAGAAAAATTCAAACTGTCTAGGGAAAGACTACCTCCATATGCCACAGTTCAATTCTGTAATACGTTATAAAAAAGAGCCATATGAGATGCTTTAAAAATACTAGCATGGGGATATTGGGAAGCCTGGAATTTAAACTGAATATCACTGTTTCACCATTTACTTCAAAGGAAACTATAGTTGAAACTGTGATATTCGATTACGCATGCATACATTTAGAGTACGGCTGGTCCCGTGAATCGAACCCACAATCCTGGCATTGCAAGTGCCATGCTCCACCTTTACCAACTTAGCTAGAGGACCACTTATCAGGTTTCAAATCAAGTCCTCCTGCAGGCGTTTACAGGCTATTATAAACTGGGTGGTTCAAGCCCTGAATGCTGACAGCCGTAGTACATCAGACTGTATACCACAGGTATGACAAAACATTTATTTTTACTGCTCTAATTACGTTGGTAACCAGTTTATAATAGCAATAAGGCACCTCGGGGGTTTGTGATGTGGCCAATGTACCAGTGCTGTGTCCAGGATTAATTATACTTTGTGCTTAATTTGAGTGTTGAATACACACATTGCCAGAATACTGTGATTAGGTAAAATACCATTAAATGGTGTCATTATTTTATTTGTTAATGTCACAAGAGCATAGAAGTAGTGATAAAAATAAAACTCAACCAACCCCAAATAATGAAAAGCACAAATATTTTATTAGTTTTTTTCTTCTTAATAAGGAGCACTACAACTTGTCATTCTTAATACTCGTTCTAGAACAATTCTAAAGTTGAGGTATAAAAGGAGTTCATAAAGACTCACAGGTCTTGAAACAGTGGGGTTTTATATACAAGAGAAACAGAGAGAGGTAGAGAGAGACGAGGTGGTATTTAAAATACAGTGGGACGAAGAAGAGGGAGAAATATACAAAGATACTAATAAAACAAAAAATGACACATTACATCGTTTGATTTGGTGCTGTGGAATTCTACGGCCGCAGGTAGAATCAAAGAATATTCTGTGGTAGAATCCTACAGTAGGTTGACTCAGTATTGGCTCAACCTGTGTAGCTCTATTTTTGCATTGAACTGTACTGTTGCTACAAAATACTGGGAGAACTCAAATTCACCAATGATAGGTAACCATATCAATGGGGTCAATCCTGACTAAATGGCTGAAATTAAATGGATAAGGGAAATCGAGGGATTTCTAAAATGTGTGTGAAGGACGTTTTCCCCCAGCTGTTGAGGTAAGGGCTGATTTAAATGCATTCAAGATGGCCAACAATGGCTCTAGCATTAATTCAGGAGTTATTGCTAAAATGCGGTTTCACAAATTCTCAAGTTCCGATTGGAATTAACACAGCACCAAACTACAATACCCATAACTCCCACAATTGCAACCTCAACGAACATATATCCCAAATTAAAATATGCAAATAATCATAAAAAAAAAGAATAACTCGACCCCAACCTCAGGAGAACGTTAATGACCAAAACAACCAGGCAATTCACCCAAAAAGAAAAGCAAAAATAAAGCATTGGGTTTATAAAAAGAGAAAAACAAACATTCCACAATCTGTACAGTGACATCCATTTACGACTGGTAGAAAAAGACAGGAAGAGGGAACTAATTTGGTGTAGTAGTGTGGCAGCATTATTTGTAAGTTATAATAAGCCATATGAAATGTTTATAATATAACAGTAAACAAGGACACTAATTTGGGTAATACAATATAAGAGCTCTCTGTAACAATGTCTGTATTTAACAAAACTCCAATTTTACATTGAAAATGTCCATATATCTGTTTAATATATAGAGTTTGTCATTTCTTTATCAAAATGCCCAGTACTCTTAACAGGTGATGTATGATTGTAAAAATAAAATTAAAAAAAGCTGAATTTAAACTACAAAGGAAATTAAAATCAGAGAAACTCTGATTTGACTCTAAAGACTACCTTGTTTATCATAAAACCAGCGCTGCCTTTTTGGTAAAAGTTATTAAGAACAGTAAAGCCCTTGCTGATTGGCCAAATCATAGGGCTAACCAATAGGACCCATTTTTACCAGCGGATTCTGAGATGGAGTCAAGGAAGAAAACATGCCTTCCCATGGGAAGGCAACAATGCTCTGGCTCTCTGCGGCAACGATACTCGGTCTCCACGGCACCAATACAATCAATTCTTTAGCACTGGTGTGACGGACATAACAGCCCCCCCCCCATATTACCCCAAACTCAAATGCCACGAGGCCTGACAAAACCATTAAAAAAAGTACAAATACAATTCCCTCTACCAAAACGGGAGACTTTTTATTCACCAACTTTTTGGTGTGAAATATAATCATCATAATCATCATAACTGCTATTTTTGGTACGATGCAAAGTTCTAGTGTGGCCTGTGGGCTAAACTGATTATTATGAGTAGATGCTACTTTTCAAGCCCTGTCTGGACTGGGGACTTCCACCAGGGTCTTGTTCAGTAGGGCACAACGTAGCAAAACGGTTTGCGACCAAAAAAACGTATCCCTATTGGCTAAGTTCAGGCAGTAGCATCTCCCCATATCACTCGGTTTTAAAAGGTTTTCGCCCTAATGAATACCCTGCTAGTGGTGAGGCCACAGTTGTTAAATACACCAAAGAAGAACTGATAAAAAAAATGTAAAGGCTGAATCTACACTAGATGTACTCCATAACCTCTTTGTGACTTCACGTACTTCGGTGCATGTCGCACACCCCAGGAATGTTCTGATCCAGAGACCGTTTGGTGGAGTATAAACCCAGGGTCCTACTCATTAGTGTACACCGTAAGCTAAATATTTTGCACCGTAGCAAAAATGTATAGCAACGGCAAACGAAAACAAGCATTTCTTGTTGGACAAATTCAGGTAAGTCGCTCCCCGTTTCAGCCAGTTTCGTTCCTAATGAATACAGCCCAGCCTTACCCCATAAGGCTGTGCCGTATTTATTAAGCCATCCCGACTGAGACATCTGAGAACTCTGTACATACAGCATAATGCATCTACTCCTTTTTGGTCTGTGTCTTTGAGAAAACAAAAGTGAAGAAGCTAAATAACTTGAATATTTAAAATGAGACCCATCACTGAACACCTAAAAAAGCCTACATGCATTGGAAGACTGTCAACAAATATTTAAAAACATTTTTATGTCACATCCCCCCAATGACATAGCTATCTCTACCCCAAAACATATTTCATTCCATCCATTTCACCGTCCCAACACCACATTTAGGTTCTATCAACAAAATGTGTTTATTTGGTGGCTGGTGCATTTCTTTGTGAAACAACGTTAGGCGGGAGTGGGGGGGCTACAATCAACTAAAAGTAGTTGACAGACCGAGGAAAATAACATCTACAAGGAGTCTATAGCTTTTGATGACTAAGCGAAGGGGGACGCAATAGAAACGACCTCTGGAGGACTAAAGAGGATCATTCATTTCGCCACTCCCTTCATCTTCAGTTCTGTCCTCAAGCCTACTGTATGCTCAACTCCCCAGAACTACTGTCACCGGGTAGAAGCACCTGGAAAAAGGTGCAAAAGTTTGTGCTTGATAGATCTGTGTCCATGTTCCATATGAGGGGTTGTAAAAGGTGGGTGGTGT
The DNA here is from genome assembly GCF_036934945.1 of Oncorhynchus masou masou. NCBI lineage: Eukaryota > Metazoa > Chordata > Actinopteri > Salmoniformes > Salmonidae > Oncorhynchus > Oncorhynchus masou. The sequence goes on along the minus strand of NC_088225.1, from coordinate 411,865 downwards.
GTGCATATCTGACCTATAAAGCACTCACTTAAAAATATTCCCCCCAAACTGAAAGCATCAGCAATACTAAAAGATGGAAGTTGCCTGTGTTACTAGTTGGTTCTCAGAGGAATAGAAGGAGGGTGACAATTATCAGGTTGGGGGAAGGAGACAGGACATCACTTTGGTACAAGCAAGGTGAGCAGAGCTCGTCTTGTGATTCCTTTCGCTACAGCGCCTGGCGTTAAGTGTGTGTGTGTGACCACTATCACATGCATCAACACCAGAACCTCACTGGGGACAGGTAATGGACAGGCTGTGAACACTGGAGTTGACATGAACATATACACAGGCAATGTACAGTCATCAGTGATCATCACTTGCCCTACACAGCCAGGTTGGTTGGGTTAGTAGTTCCCCAAAGGTCCTGGAGGTGGTGAGGGGTTATGATGTCATGATCAGGCGCCAGTCAGTCTCCTCCCCTAAAATTCATTATGAAGACAAAGGAGCCTCCAGAATTTCTGTAGGATGGAAGGAAGGTAAATGTCTTCTGTTCACTTGTCCATCTTAACGGTCCACAGAAGTGTGTGTACAGCGCCTGGCATGAGTTGCCCAGTCCGGACTGAGTGGAGAGGCGGGCAGGATGGAGGGGTGGAAGAAAAGGGGGTGTGTCTCAGTTGGAGGTGTCAGAGTGAACGCTGCCAGGGGGGCCTGGTGGAGAGGTGACGGAGGGGGGTTGGGTGTTGTCCTGCCAGCTGTTGCTAGGCTAGAAGTAAAGAACCAGGATAGAAAAACAAAGACAGTTTTGTTTCACAGGTGTGTTGTGACCCTAGTAAAATCCACTTGTAAAACACTGCAAATACATTTGGCTGGACTACAAATACTTGGTTGATAGGTATGGATTTCTTTCGGTCTAAATTAAAGGGATACAAAAAGAAAGACAATTAGGGAGATTTGACTCACGTTGAGGCGCCGTGGGATGTAGAGTGAGCTAGTGGTCAGCTCCTCATAGCCTGCCGTCAGGTGTGTAGCACGGTGCAGGGTATCCACCTGGAGGGAGACAAGAAAGGCGCCATCAGGCGAGATGCACACACACACACACTTTCCTTGTTTTACTATCCTTGGGGGGAATTTTAGGTCCCCACAAGCATAGAAGAACACCCCCCCCCACACACGACATGGGTTCATAAATAATGTTTCCTTTCAAATACTTTGTGCAAGATAACATTTGAACCCAGGTCTGGCATGCACATAAATGTACTTGAGGATCAATCAGGGGATAGTGGCACACAAACACAGGTGGTCATGAAAGGAACTTTAAAGCTTCCACAAACCTCTGCTGTATCTGTCAACGCAAAAACAGCATGGCTCTTGGTTCGGACTTCTGGTTCCCTACTAGCTAATCTCTAATCACTTGTCTGTACAACCCTCACTTTGGGTTCATATCTGCCTCTCTGTCGTCACAAAACGCTGCCTACCATCAAAATTGCATTTGTCCTCTCTCCTCGCCTCCTTATCAAAACCTCTCTCTTGGATGAGTAAGCCATCGGTCTCTCCCCTCTGACATTCTCCTCCAATGGGTTTTGAGAAGGATGCGAGGGGGGCGGCGGACACGACGACTCATGGAAAGGATTTTCCCTCAGCCTCTCTGACACTGACCGTCAGGCTGTTTACAGCAGAAATCTGTGGATCCTCTTCAACAACAACAGCGCACTTCCACAGGTTTACAAACAGAACAGTGACGAGGTGGAGGGCAACAACAATGGCAGAGTAATGGGGGAGTAGAGGGGGCCTCAGGCTTCCGTGGTGACAGGATGGAGAGAGATAGCAATGGGCTGCATGCGTTCAAAACGGCACCATCTCTCTCAAAAGTAGTGCACTACATAGGGAATAGGGTGTCATTTGGAGAAGCAAATGTAGACAGAGCGATGAAATGGATGGATAAATAACTGGGGGAGAATGGTAAGGTAGGCAAACCAAAGGCTTAACTGAAACAAGGTTATGTGGAGGGGGCTGGAGAGAGAGGGGAGGAGGGTCAAAATGCACCACGAGGTGTGTTTCTCTACTAAGTGGACCAGGGACAGGAGGTCTTGGGTTGGGTGTTAAAGAATCAGGGGTGATGCTAGGGCAGGGGTGAGGAGAGGGAGGTTGGGGTCATCATAGCTAGTAGGTGCTAGGAGGAGCTGCTGTCCAGGAATTTTTGGGTCACTGGTTTTGGGGTGGCAAAATCCTGGAAACCTCCCCAAAATGCCCTGTTTTTTTTTCTTCCAGAAATCTTGTTTGAACAAATTCCAGGATTGCCTTCACAATTCACTCCTGATTCCAGAAATCCTCCAACCATGATTTCATGAAAACCAGGACATTTTGGGAACATTACAGGAATTGTGCCCTATAGGGACTGGGTTGGAAGGGGTTGTGGTATTGAGGCAGGCTTTCCTATAGGTCCTCAGTGCCTACCTGGGGCTGCAGAGAGGGGGCGATGTTGAGGACGGCCTCCCCAGCCCCGTTGAGGTTTGAGGGGTGCAGGCCAAGGTAGGCAGCAGCTGCAGCGTCGCCTGCATGAGACAAGCTGTATGACCCCGACGACCCTGCAGGCAACACACGCTGTGTTAGCCAATCAGGCATCTCAGTGTGGCTCTGTCAGTCAGACACCACTGTGTGGCCGTGTCAGCCAAATCAGGCACCGCAGTGTGCCAGGGGTCAGAGATCACAGTTCAACCAGGAAGTTAAAGGACACTGGCTTTTGAAAAGAGACAGTCATACCCGTGCTCACAAACCGTTTGCTAGTGTTGAAAACATGAGGATCGTGGACCACAGTCACCACAGAGTATTTAGAATGGGTTGAGCAGTGAATTAGTCCCTCATGACACAGCCTTCTGGGTGTCAAGATGATCCAATACATGTACAGATGGATCCTCAATTCCCAACTTCCTGTGAATTAAGTATGAGACGAGCGCAGGAGAATATGAAAATGGCCAAACTATAGGCCAACTGCAACTTTCTTGTTTGTTTGTTTCATCTTATTAGATGAAAAAACGCAGGTCAACGTTTTAGTTACACTGTAACAAGTGAGCATCATAAAGTGGAAGTCAGACATTTTCAGTTGGCAAGTCTTGAGTCCTAACACTCGACAGTCCACCAGCAAGCTGTTAATCTTACTGCGGTAGAGGCAGACCATAGAAATAGAATCCAGATAATAGATTCTATTTCCATGAGGCAGGCATACAGCACAGCTCACAATGACTGAATGGTACATCACCTACCTGCTCCTGTCTGCTTCCTGAGCAAATAGGGGTAGCTGGTACATAAGGGTGCGTGTGTGTGCTTGCGTGTGTGTACTGTACACTCGTGTGTGTGTGTGTGTGTGTGTGTGTGTGTATACTGTACACTAATGTAAAGGTGTGCTGGCCGCTACATAAAGACAGTTTGCAGTAGTAGTAGGCTAAATAAATAATGTTAAAATGATGACATCGAAAGAGGAAGTGGTGAAATTGAACAGAGACCATTCAGAAAAGAAACAAAACATTGGTTAGTGATTGGAATTGGATTTATGATCAGATGGGGGATGACGGTCATTTCCTACTACATCAAAGATGCTGCTAAGTCAAGGTACATTTAACCCTGAAAATGACCACTTTCTACAACAATAAAGCAACTTTTAACAAGGAGATTATCAATCTGGCTCAAAGTAAGATAGTGTAAATAATCTCTCCTCTATAGAAAACCTGTGAGTGCAATAACATCACAGCAACGCAGACAACAAACAAGCAGAAGAACAGTAGAAAAGTCTGATGGAGAGCCAGACAGAGGCATACAGCCAGACAGAGTCCTCGTTCCATGTATGTGGTTCTACACTTCTGCCAGTGTGTATGAACTACACTGTGTGTGTGTAATAGCATGAACATCAGCTGATTGGTGTGAGGAGGCAGGGTGATTGAAATATGGATGGAGGGGTGGGGGTCAGGGGTGGTTGGAAGGGGCACACGGTACCTGAGTTGGGCGTCGCCGGAGAGTTAGCCTGGCTAGCCTGCGTCGACACGCTGGCAGCATCCACCGCTGTTTTAACTGCGTAGAGGTTCGCTTCCTCCTGGAACTTACCAATGTTCTTCTTGTACCGTATTCTCTTGTTGCCGAACCAATTAGAAACCTGAGGGGGAGACGGATAGACCAGTGTATTAGTCAGTGTTTCCCTTAGATTTCTTTCCAGGGTTGTATTCCTCAGCGCACACCGTAGCAAAAGGTTTCCCAACGGAAAACGAAAACAAGCGTTCTTGCTGGAAAATGTCAGGTAGTCCTTCTCCGTTTCAGTATATTTTCAGTCACCTGACACTTTCAATTGAAACCAAATAAAAAAATACCAAAATATTTTAGGCAGTGGAACCGGCCCCCCACCTATACACTAGAATGGGAAAGCTGGTTTCAGTACTGATAAGTCCACTGGCAGCAGAAGCGTGTGGTGCGGTACGGTACCTGTGAGACTGTGATGGCACACTTCTTTGCCAGCTCTTCTTTGGCCTCCTCACTGGGGTAGGGATTGGACAGGTGGGAGTAGAAGTACTCGTTCAGCACCTCTGTAGCCTGCTTGTTGAAGTTACGCCTCTTACGCCTGACAGAGACATCGATACGATACGACACACACACACACACAAAGTCAGTCAGACAATATTAATAATCTCAGAACAATTTACACACACACACACACACACACACACACACACACAGAGACAATATTCATAATCTCGGAACAATTTTAAAACGCGCTGCAGATTACAAATTAAATTACTGCAAAACTCTTGAAAAGCACACACGGACCTGGCGTCGAGGAATCTGGAGCGTAGAATCATGACGGCCTCGCAGGTGCTCTGTTTGAGCTGCATCTGGATGGAGCTGAACTTGCGGTGGATGATGGCCACCATGCGCTCGATCTCCTTGGGAGAGATGGGCCGCGTGCGACTCTGCTCTCTCAGCAGGTTCATCACGTGGTTGGTGAACTCACTGCATGCCTGGGGTGTAGGGCGGAGGAGGAGGAGAAGGAGGGAGAGATGGGACTTTCAAAACAAATTTGAAACTTAAATTCAGTTATACAAAATAATACAAATTTTCAGGAACAAACCAATCTTTGAAGGAGAGCGAAATGTGTGTGCTGTTCCTATTTCTCCAGCTTAGATTGGGAAATCTGTGTAAATGAGTCTCTCCTACCTGTTCATATTTCTCCAGCTCAGAGTGGTAGATCTGTCTGATCTGTGCCAGCTTGGCTCTGTAGTCTGAGTGTTCGATGCCGCCGTCGGCACCGGGTGACCCCCCTGCTGCCGCTGCGGCCGCAGCTGCTGCAGCCGAGCCCCCGCCCTTCTCCGGGCCAGACACGCCCTCGGCCAGCAGCATGTTGTCCAGGCGCATGATCTGGGGGTCTGGGGGGTCCTCATCCTGAATGCCTCGGATACTCAGAACTTGAGGCGAAAAAAAAGAAGAAATTCAATATATCAAATCAATCAGGCATTAAGGATAAAAAGGGAACACCATGTCTCAACTGCAACGTCAGGCTCATTCAGATTCAACCCTCTTTTTCCCCTTCTTACAAAAAAAACTTTATTTAACTAGGCAAGTCAGTTAAGAATTCTTATTTTCAATGACGGCCTCGGAACGGTGGGTTAACTGCCTGTTCAGGGGCAGAATGACAGATTTGTACCATGTCAGATCGGGGATTTGAACTTGCAGCCTTCCGGTTACTAGTTACTAGTCCAACTTAACTTAAAGTAGATCTGAGGAAGTTGGATAGGTATAGGCAATATGGTAGTAAAACTGTCAGTAAAATCTGTCAAAACAACCCTGCCAATTCTCTCGTCACTTAGCTATTGGTCACAAATGGCACCCTAAAAGTAGTGCACTATAAAGGGGATAGGGTTCTAAATTAGCAGTACCCTATTCTAACACCAGGTGGCAGTGTGGCGCCTCAGTTAGTGGCAGGCTGCCAGTACAGAGCAGAGAGGCAGGCAGGCAGCAGCAATGTGAGACATGGGCGGAGTAATGGGAGTGCATGTGCTGTCACTACAAGCTCGGCTGGCCATAAGTACAGCTTTCAGCCGCTCCGCTATTCCACTGTATTAAACCCAGGACCTCTGTCAGCCCCCAGCCATGCACTCATATCTCTCTCTCTCTCTTACACACACACGGAGGCACACAGTACACTCAGGTGCAAAAACACGTGTACACACTGCTCTCAATGCACAGTCTCCTATACACAAACTTCTGACTCACAGCCTTTGTTTTAACACCATCATGCTATACTGTACATTGCCCTTTCAAGCAACTATGGTCAATGTGCAAACGAACCTGGCAAGCATCTTGGCTCAGTAAAGTGAAGGGGGTATAAGGGGCCTGTAGCACTCCTGTACTAAAAGCCAAGACCAGTAGCTATCGGAGCCTGTTCTGTCCAAGTTACTGTTCTGCTGCTAACAGTACAGGAATATATTCTGAACAAAAATATGTAAAAGTGTTGGCCTCATGTTTCATGAGCTGAAATAATTGAGAAATAAGCTTTTTGTGCATATGGGACATTTCTGGATCTTTTGTGCGCACAAATGTCTTTACATTCCCGTTTGTGAGCATTCCTCCTTCGTCAAGATAATCCATCCACCTGACAGGTGTGGCATATCAAGAAGTTGATTAAAGAGCATGGTAATTACACAGGTGCACCTTGTGCTGGGGACAATAAAAGGCCACTAAAAATGTGCAGTTTGTGTCACACAACACAGATGTCTCAAGTTGAGGGAGCGTGCAATTGGCATGTTGACTGCAGGAATGTCCACCAGAGCTGCTGACAGAAAATGTAACGTTCATTTCTCTACTATAAGCCGCAGCCGTTGTTTAAGAAAATTTGGCAGTACGGCCAACTGGCCTCACAACCGCAGAACACGTGAAACAACGCCAGCCCAGGATCTCCACATGCATCTTCTTCATCTGCAGGATCATCTGAGACCAGCCACCCGGACACCCTCTGCCCTCCCAGGCACCTCCATGGCTGCGCCCCTGCCCATTCATGTGAAATCCATAGATTACGGCCTAATGAATTCATTTCAATTGCCTGATTTCCTTATATGAACTGTAAATCCGTGAAATTGTTGCACATCGCTTTTATATTTTTGTTCAGTATATAAACGTGTGTGTATGTCGACGGGGTTGGGTACAGCTGGAGACACATTTCCCCCTTGCATGGAATAATAAAGTATTTTTGTTAAAGCCATTACTAGCAGCTGCAAATGCCTTGTTCTGTACAGCTTACAGTTCTGGAAGACGAAAAACAGGACAATTCTATTTCTACCAGCTTTGTTCTCTCTGGGTTACCACAGCCACGGGAGAGAGTTATGCTGAACAGTAAATGCATCATCTGGGATATTTCCTGCAGTTCAATGTTAATGATATAGGCCTACCCATTGATTCTTGAAAAGCATACACAACCAAGTGGCAGGGTTGCTGTTGGACTACAACACAAACTCTGGATTGTGGCTTTAACATGTAACATTTAACTGAACACTTGAGGTAAGGATGTTTGCACAATAAAGTCAGTATCCCTTCTTTTAGTGTACTACTTTAAAGTGCATCCTAACAATTCTGCCCACTCTCTCCCTCATCAGTCTTCACATCCCCTAAACAATGCTCTCTCTTCTCTTAACTTCTATCCAACTTTCCCTCCTTTTCTAGAAACTTTTTTCCTCCCCTCCTTTTTCTTGTTCCCTCTTGCCTGTTGTTTTCACCATCTAGATCCGCTTTCTCTCGGTTCTCTCCGAGACACATTCCTTCTCTCTGTTGCTCCCCCTCTCATGGCTCAGGAATGTAGCAGACCCAGCGGACTGAACGAATGACCCCGATTGGCCCATCCCTCTCTCCCTCCTTTTCTCTCCCTCTCCACTAACAAAGCTGTACTTTAGTACTTATAGGCGAGTTTGAGAGAAAGTGCTTTTCAGATGTGTATGCAAACTATGCAACCACTTCCTACGTTTTCTAAAGTTTGGTGTGTGCTGGTCTGAGTAGATTGCTTTAATAGTGTTAAGAGGATTAGCCTATCCTGCTATCCTGTGTGTGTTGTGCATCTGTGCTCTCCAGTAAGTTTGTAGCTTCCAGAGTGTGGGTGTGTGTGTGTAGAAGACAGTGTGAGCTGTCCTGTCCCAGACACTGTTCCAGACTAACCATTTCCCGATCCAGCAGAGGCAGCAGCCAGTGCAAAACACTAGAGGCTCAGAATATTCATCAGACATTGGCTCGAAAAACTTTAAATAGTATTTATTACCTACCAAATATTTTAGCTGCGCTTGACTGAGCTTGTGTAGACCAACAACGCCAATGGAATAGTCCCAAAGGTACAAAAGGTACCCCACCCATCTCGCACTCCAGGCAAAACACACTTAATCAAATAAATGTGCTTTTGGTCAGGTAGTGTTATACATGGATGCAGTGGTCATAGAAGGAGTAGCCAACTGACCTACAGCCCAAAGGGTCAATCATGCCTCTCCGGGTCTTTCCCCTCCATCGGCCTTATTATAGCCCCCAGCTGTAGCCCCTAATGACCTCAAATTCCACTAATTACTACAATTATTAAGCTGTGATTTCTGACAATCACACACACAAAACTATTAGGGCCGACGCACTCAGTACTGAGCAGTCGTAATGCATTTTCCAATAAAGCAATAAGGAGCGGGTGTTTGCGGCCACAATACAATTTTATAGTAAAAACCACACAATAGCACCCTAGGGTTAGGCAGGTTGTGTGGCATTGAGAGACTGGCAGGGAGAAGAGAAGAGGCACAAGGTGAGAAATAGAGGAGAGCGACAGTCATACTATGAAATATTCAGGCTCTCCAGCTGGGGTTTCCACTGCATACATAATCGCGAAGCTCATTTCTGCCTCGCAGCCAAAATCGCTATGCTGTGTCGTAGACACACCTGGTTTCTGCACACAGGCTAGAACACAATTGTGCGTAGTAGACCTAGTAGGTAGCGCAGGTAGGTAGGTACACACCCACTCTCTAGGCCCCTCAAACTCAACTCGGGAGTTCAAAGCCAGTTCCACTGCATTTTTAAAATATATATTTTTACATGGTTTTTATTGCTCCTTTCTATTCAGGGAGTGATTTAGACCAGGGACACCAGGTGTGTAATTAATGATCAAGTAGAACAGAAAAGCAGCACTCTGGACCTCGATTGGGTCAGAGTTGAGAAGCCCTGGCTCTCGGCCTACATGTGTGGCAGGGTGAGGTTGAAGGCCACCCTAACAGAGCAGCAGTGTCTTCAGTAAATTAGGGGGAGATGCATGTACCCCAAACACATTCAGGCCATCATCCATCCCTCAGCTCATGGCGCGCACACACTTTTTTACCCCACGTCTGTCTTCTCTCGCTCTGTCCTGCATCCCCTTTTCACTCTGACGACCCCCCCCCCACACACGCTCTTGTATCCCCCTTTCTCCTCTCTCCCGGCGCCTCCCTCTGTTCTCCATTTCAGTCGAGTTCTCCATGTGAGCTGCAATCCCTCATGCTGTCAGCCCCCACCTCTCCTCCTCTCCTCCATCCCCTCCCTGTAGACAGACAGGATTAGCATTTTAATTGCATCAGCTCCTTTGAGTATTCTCAGCCTTTCGCTGAGGGAGAAAACCAGGGAGAGGGGGAGAAGGGAAAAATAAAAAAAGGTAAGGAGAAAGGGTAGCCTAGAAGGAGAACCAAGGAGAATTGGAAAAACAAGGGAGTCACAGGAGTAGACATAAAAGCAGAGAGGCAAAAATAAAAAGTGGCAAGAGGGAACAGCAGTATGATAAGAATGGAAATGCTCTTACCACTATTCCATAACTGGCCATAAATAAATCCAGAGGAAAAGAATTGGTTGAACAGAAAGAAAGTTAAAAGCTACATGTAACCTTTACACAAGAAAAAAAAATATATATACGAGTCGAGGCTTGACATTCAGGCGAATTCGCCGCCAGTAGTACTTCCCAGTCTAAGACGAGGTAGAAAATATGATAAAAATATTAAATATTTTCAACTCAGTTCTATGACACCCATAGAATTCTATAATGAGTACTCGTCATTTGAAATGTTATGATGAAAGCAACCTAGTGAGCGTTCGGTGGCATCAGGAAGGAAGCAGTGTAAAAGGGACTTTGGGCCCCGGGAGGAAATTGAAGACTGTCACTGAACCCACAGGTTGAATTAGGATCCCTATGCTACAGCAGGAGTCATCTGAGTGCTGTCTGCAGTAGTATTCCTACTCCAGGGGTATCCTCTTCCATTTTCCCTCCTTCTAACACAAATAATAACATATCCCTGGTGTAACAGAGGTGGTGAAGCATGCTCAGATGACAACTAACCTTGCCTGAGACCTGAAGCAAGGCTTTAGCTCAACAAGCTAACACAGTCTTGAAACCCAGTCGGTTACGTCCACTGGCAAACATGCTGTACAAAAGGTGAGGCTAGCGGTTCATAAGTAGGGAGCTGAGGGCATCGTAACACCTTAAAGTAAAAACCACACAATAGCACATTTGGACTACATTCTCGGGCTCCCGAGTGGCGCAGCGGTCTAAGTGCTGGAGGCGTCAGTACAGACACCCTGGTTTGAATCTGTATCACAACCGGCCGTGATTGGGAGTCCCATAGGGCGGCGCAGAATTGTATATAAGAATATGTTCTTAACTGACTTGCCTAGTTAAATAAAACATTTAAAAATTATTCATTCCACCAAACATTTTAGTTTTGAGTGGTACTTTTTGGAGAGGGGCAGTAGTGTGGAAGGATGTGTCAGGTCCTGCTTTAAGCAGCGTCTGTGGTTGCATTGGTCCTCTTTTACTGAAACCCTGTGGCACACACCCAGGTACACACAAACAAAAAAAACAGTCAGTGTGCTTCCTTCCTGAGTGAGGGAGTGGTGAGCAGTCAATGTCAACACAGTGTGATGAGGAGTGTGAATGGAAGATGTCCCACCCTGGGCAAACACACACCGAACACCATTAAGCATTAAATCAACCCTTCATTAACTAGAGATGACAACTATGGAGACCAGAGCAAATCAGGGACAAAAGGCTTCAATCAGATCTAGGCCTATTATGGCTCAACACACACCATGTTCTCAGGTGCTCTATATGAACCTATAGCATCAAACACATTCTCCATAATAAGTATCCACTAGACGAGTGAATGGTAGAGGAGCAGCAGGTATGAGATGAAGAGAGGGGTGAGCGGCCGGAGGGTATTTAGGATTTTTAAATTTATTATTATTATTTTTTAACCTTTATTTAACTAGGCAAGTGAAGTGAAGAACAAATTCTTATTTACAATGACTGCCTACACCGGACGATGCTGGGCCAATTGTGCGCCGCCCTATGAGACTCCCAATCACGGCCGGTTGTGATACAGCCTAGACAAAATCACAGAATGGCACTTGATAAAGACAGAAACGTGCTCTGTTCAATCGTTGAGCATCATTTGAGTTCAATCTCATAACATTTTAAAAGTTGATGTCAAAATGTCAAATACAGCCAAGTATGAATTCACGAATACATTATACAACTACTTTGAAGTTTTTACCAATCTAACTATATAAATGGTAACCATTTATTTGAATAGTAAATTTCTATTGATATACTGGGTAAATCAAGATGTAGGCTAGGAGGCCTATTCACAATACAGGTGAATGCATTGAGTTATTGAGCTTGTTTTACCTGATTTCATGTAGCTGTAGATGAAAAATTGGTTTGCCTTCCATTTGGGACTTATTTTATTGTACTGATTAACAACATTTGCATAGAAGTAGCAATCTCTTCTTTTATAAAAGTTTGCGTTGTCTCTTTCAACCCAGAAATGATGTCATTCATGACAATGCACACGCCCACACAGTCAGTTGAGGTCGTGAAAAAGAGATGACAGGCGATGGGGGAAAGTAGCGTTGGACATGGAGAGACGATTAAGTGAATTAAAGTTTTTGGTGACAAATTATTGTATTTTAGCACAACAAGTAATAGGGTAGTGAATTGATGTCAGCTTCAGCAGTAAGCTAGAAAGGAAAGTTAGCCTACAAAGCTGGAAGCTACCGGTATCTTCTTGCATTGGAATGTGTTCTAGCCAATATGGACAGTTTTGCAAACAGTAATTAACAGTTTCAACATTTCTTCATGCTGTGTCGCATTATTCAAGTGTTAACTTCAGGGCAGCATGAGTGGGGAGCTAACATGATGCAGCCCACACTCCAGCGAATGGGTAAGTGGAGCAGACAAGAAGCAGGAACGGTGCTCTCGAGCTATAAGGAGACATCGGTTGCGCTGATAAGAGACTTGATCCTCTCAATCAGTATACAACGTGAGACACAAGTAGAAGTACCGAAAGTAACAAATTCTAGTACCGAACCGTTTTTCATGTTCTAATATCAAAAAGGTATGACGATTCAGTATACCGTACAACACGACATCTCTCCCTTTCCCCGTCTGTCTCCATCCCTCTCCCTCAAATAAAATGTTATGTCACATCCACCTAACACAACCTTACTGTGAAATTCTTACTTACAGGCCCTTAATTTATTTTATATATACAGTATACAATTTTACCCTGATATCCTTACACAGCTCTCTAGTCTTGGCCATTGTGGAGGGGTTGGAGTCTTTTTGAGTGGACAGGAGTCTTTTATACAGGTAATGAGTTCAAACAGGTGCAGTTAATACAGGTAATGAGTGAAGAACAGGAGGGCTTCTTAAAGAAAAACCAACAGTCTGTGAGAGCTGGAATTCTTACTGGTTGGTAGGTGATCAAATACTTATGGCATGCAATAAAATGCAAATGAATTACTTAAAAATCATATAATGTGATTTTCTGAATTTCTGTTTTAGATGCTGTCTCTCAGTTGAATTACAGACATCTACATGCTTTGTTAATAGGAAAACCTGCAAAATCAGCAGTGTATCAAATACTTGTTCTCCCCACTGTGTGTGTATGTACTGTGTGTGTATGTACTGTGTATATGTATGTATGTATGTATGTATGTATGTATGTATGTATGTATGTATGTATATAATAACTGCGTCGTTGGTTAAGTAAGTAAAATATTTTAATATCATAAGTTACAATAAAACAACGCTCTATTAAAAGGAGTGCGGGGGGGGGGTGTACAGGATAGTCGAGGTGATATGTACATGTAGGAACCTCATCTTCCCCCTCTTCTGTCTCATCAGCCCAGCTGCCTGCTTTCCCGTGCTCGTTAGTCACCTCTGAAGGAGCTCCTAAAGAAAAATGAACTCTCATTTGAGAGGTTATTAAGTTGCAGCGTTATGCAAATGAGGTGCCAATTAAGCAATAGATCAGAGGAGCAGCTTCCATTTATAACAAACCAATGAGTACCATGACAGTCAGATGTTACCGGGGAGAGAGCTGGATGGTGGTTGTCTGATTATACTAGCACTCACTCTAATCAAACACAGTGATTATATTAAAATAGTATTATAGCACAGATTTATGGAACTGGTAAGTAGGTACTACAATGTACTCTAATTAGTTAAGCTACTCACAAACATAGCCTGCTTAAAACAAACTATTTATTTATTATCTTGGCCAGGTCGCAGTAGCAAATGAGAACTTGTTCTCAAATAGCCTACCTGGTTTAATAAAGGTTAAATAAAAACATTTATTTTACCAGGCAAGTCAGTTAAGAACAGATTCTTATTTTCAATGACGGCCTAGGAACAGTGGGTTAACTGCCTGTTCAGGGGCAGAACGACAGATTTGTACCCTGTCAGCTCGGGGAATTGAACTTGCAACCTTTCGGTTACTAGCCCAACACTAACCACTAGGCTACCCTATACAGCCTGTAGAGCAGGGTTCCCCAGGTGGTTTTATTTGGCCCTCCAAGTGGTCTAAGCAAAAAATAATTTGATGAATTGTTGGACAGAAGACTGTAAAACACCAGGAAATCAGCTCCAAGTGATTTTAATTGAGGAAATCGGTTCCAAAAGTACTCCCATGCATAAGAAAGAGACAAGTGATTCTCTACAAAATGTTAACAAGGTTTGAAATAGTGTTTAGTCCAATTATATCGTTTTGGACTTCTTGCGATGAATTTGCGGTCTACAAATAATTTGTAATTATGTTCCAGCCTCCCGACCATCCACCCGTGGCTGAATCTAGTTGATGATACCTGCTGCAGACCGAGTTTTGTTTATGTGTATTATTGTATGAGTGTTGTGTTTACAACTTTGTGGGAGACTGCCAGATTAGAGTAGATTAACCAACAGGCTGTATCCAACGCCTAAATCCAAGGTGTCACCAATCTAAACTCCCTCTCCGGAGAACAACACAGCAGCTCCACAGGTTAACCAGGAGAAGAAGTCCTTAATACTGCCAATAACCCACTGGGCAGTCTCTCACACACACACATAAGGAAGGTGCAAGCCACAACATAAGCCAGTGTGTGGTCTATTAAAACAAGTTGCTATGTATGAGTTAGAGAGAATTCTATCCAAGTGAGTGAAGGCCTTTTTTTTTTTTTTTTTTACATCTTTTTTTTATTTTTACATGTCTGTTAAAGTAATGCACTTTAAAAGGCATGGGGTGGCATTTTTTACACAGTCATGGTGTGTGTAAAATATACAAAAACATACTCTCTCTGGGACTCCGGTTGGTGTGGAGGAGTCCTACAAGCGCTTATTCTGGACCCAGATCTGTTTGTGTGTCATCTTGCCAGCTCTTATGGTTGAGGTCTGCAAGACAGCACCAACATATCTGGAACCAAGCTAGAAGGCTCCCTCCCATCATTTGTAATTAATCATTCAATTAGTGGGGATTAGGGCACTGGGAGCTCTGACACTCCAACTGCCCGCCACTGCAACCATTAATGCAATCCAGGGGAGGCCACATTTACATGTCCTTAATTAAGAGGACTGACAGTGGCTGCTTTTACAACAAGCTTCCCATTGACCAGGAGAGAGGGAGAGGAGAAACAAGCTGAGGGGTATTGGCTAAGATCACTGGAACACAGGCATGGCTTCCGATGTAGGATAGATCATACACCGTCACCCCTTGCATCTATGAATTTGAGAGTAGGTAGGCCTACATTTCTCCAGCGGTATCACTCAGCTTTATAGCAAACCAAGTGACGAGGCTGTCTCAAATTGAGGAGAGGGCCTTTAAAGAATGAAACACAGAATCTCAGAATCTCACTGCCAATAGGTACTTTTTTGTTTTTGCAAGAACAATAGTGGTATCTGCTGAATGCTGAACCAGTAGAAATGAACCTACTGATTCTACTTGCAGAAGCGTAATGCTCAGCAGTGGCCAACAAGTTAACTTTGGGCCAATCCAAGAGCACAACCTCCCCCCCAAAAAGTGACAATTTTCTCCATACATCCACAGACATGCTAGTCACACCTCACATGCAATTAGGCTATGGAATGGTAGCTAGCTAAGTTCACAGACGCAATGTACACAACACTAAATACTTCCTCCAAACTAGCTAGTGTTAACATAATTAAATGACAATGGTTTAGCTACAGTGCCTTGCAAAAGTATTCGGCCCCCTTGAACTTTGCGACCTTTTGCCACATTTCAGGCTTCAAACATAAAGATATAAAACTGTATTTTTTTTGTGAAGAATCAACAACAAGTGGGACAAGATCATGAAGTGGAACGACATTTATTGAATATTTCAAACTTTTTTAACAAATCAAAAACTGAAAAATTGGGCGTGCAAAATTATTCAGCCCCCTTAAGTTAATACTTTGTAGCGCCACCTTTTGCTGCGATTACAGCTGTAAGTCGCTTGGGGTATGTCTATCAGTTTTGCACATCGAGAGACTGAATTTTTTCCCCATTCCTCCTTGCAAAACAGCTCGAGCTCAGTGAGGTTGGATGGAGAGCATTTTGAACAGCAGTTTTCAGTTCTTTCCACAGATTCTCGATTGGATTCAGGTCTGGACTTTGACTTGGCCATTCTAACACCTGGATATGTTTATTTTTGACCATTCCATTGTAGATTTTGCTTTATGTTTTGGATCATTGTCTTGTTGGAAGACAAATCTCCGTCCCAGTCTCAGGTCTTTTGCAGACTCCATCAGGTTTTCTTCCAGAATGGTCCTGTATTTGGCTCCATCCATCTTCCCATCAATTTTAACCATCTTCCCTGTCCCTGCTGAAGAAAAGCAGGCCCAAACCATGATGCTGCCACCACCATGTTTGACAGTAGGGATGATGTGTTCAGGGTGATGAGCTGTGTTGCTTTTATACCAAACATAACGTTTTGCATTGTTGCCAAAAAGTTCAATTTTGGTTTCATCTGACCAGAGCACCTTCTTCCACATGTTTGGTGTGTCTCCCAGGTGGCTTGTGGCAAACTTTAAATGACACTTTTTATGGATATCTTTAAGAAATGGCTTTCTTCTTGCCACTCTTCCATAAAGGCCAGATTTGTGCAATATACGACTGATTGTTGTCCTATGGACAGAGTCTCCCACCTCAGCTGTAGATCTCTGCAGTTCATCCAGAGTGATCATGGGCCTCTTGGCTGCATCTCTGATCAGTATTCTCCTTGTATGAGTTGAAATTTTAGAGGGACGGCCAGGTCTTGGTAGATTTGCAGTGGTCTGATACTCCTTCCATTTCAATATTATCGCTTGCACAGTGCTCCTTGGGATGTTTAAAGCTTGGGAAATCTTTTTGTATCCAAATCCGGCCTTAAACTTCTTCACAACAGTATCTCGGACCTGCCTGGTGTGTTCCTTGTTCTTCATGATGCTCTCTGCACTTTTAATGGACCTCTAAGACTATCACAGTGCAGGTGTATTTATACGGAGACTTGATTACACACAGGTGGATTGTATTTATCATCATTAGTCATTTAGGTCAACATTGGATCATTCAGAGATCCTCACTGAACTTCTGGAGAGAGTTTGCTGCACTGAAAGTAAAGGGGCTGAATAATTTTGCACGCCCAATTTTTCAGTTTTTGATTTGTTAAACAAGTTTGAAATATCCAATAAATGTCGTTCCACTTCATGATTGTGTCCCACTTGTTGTTGATTCTTCACAAAAAAATACAGTTTTATATCTTTATGTTTGAAGCCTGAAATGTGGCAAAAGGTCACAAAGTTCAAGGGAGCCAAATACTTTCGCAAGGCACTGTAGTTTCCGTGTAACAGCTGCCTGTGTTAGTGCAGTGTCCTTAGCTAGCTAGCTAAACATTTGGCTATGGGCTGGCACTGGCAGCATGGGATTATGGAGAGTGAATGTAACACCAACCTTGCTCAGAGCCGGTCCTGACCTCTCTGGGGCCCTAAGCAAAATTCTGCTATGGGGTCCTCCTACTTGACCCATGTAAACCATTTGCCATTGCCACAGTCACACCTGGCACCCCAGTGCTCCCACTACAATCCTCCCTCCTTTAAAACAGATTGCTCCATCTCTCAGTCTAAGAATAAGTAGACCTATGCAGAACAGAACTGAATATTAACATTAACAAGAAATTGTAGAAGATAAGATGTAAAATATAACACTGAGCTTTGGCTCTGCTGCCTGGTAATTAGTCCAGTCCTCACAATATTATACAATTAGCTTTGGCTATACAATGTATATAGGGTATGGCTGCAGCAATACGTCTCAAAATAGTCAAATAAAACCCATACAGCTATGTGATTAACTTAGGTTCCCTCTACAGCCTAGGCATTTTCAGCATCAGCTGATGTAATAAGGGCTTTATAAAATACATTTGATTGATCAGCATGGGCACCAGTCTGTCTGGACTGTCTGGAAGAAATTGAGAAAGTAGGTCACAGTTAAGCAGTCATTTACACAAACCGCATTTCTGCCATACAATCTTAAAATGTTACAAAGAATTAACATTTGAATTAAAATCTTACCATCAAAATATTCCTCTTCTGCACTTTGAGGCAAAATCATCAATGTCATCATCATAGGACGTTTCCCCTACGATTTATACTCATGATGGCCAGACCACTCTGTGACACAACCTTCCTGTGACATGGAAGACCTCAGGTAGCTTTTGATGAGCTCACTGCCGATGCTACTGTTACTGGTAGGATGACTGCAACTCTTAGGGCTATCCAAAGGTTAGGATAGAATTCCTCCAGGTTTTTTCCCAAAGAGAAAGGAAAGCAGCACAAAAGGCAGTCATCTTATCTGAATCTTGTGTGCCAGATCCATTCCACTGATGTCACAGTCATCTCTGAATGCTAGAGAGTTTTAAACTTCCATGCAGAGAGCCTTTAAAGATTCATTGGACATCTGAGAGGCAGTGCTGAAGTTCAGCAGCACTCCATATTTGCTTGAGTGTTTCAAATATCTCATCCATGGATGTCACTACAATGAGTCGACTAAAATGTTGAAGTAGTTGGTTTTTCAGTGCATCAGTCACTGGTTCATCAGGAGCCTCATAGCTGAAATGTCCCTTGCTGTTTCTCAGTCTTGTCTCTTTCAGAACGGCCTCCACATTCATTTCTTCACAAATGCTTTTTGTTGTCTGGGCCGAGAATCCAGTTTCCCGGTATGTAGTGAGGGAGGCCTTTGCATTTGTGATGAAATTCTCTGCGATATCCAACTGCATTTAGAGGAGTCTGTTCACCTTGTTTGCTATTGTCAGTATCTCACACCTACTCTCCCATCTTGTGTCACTCCATGTCTTCACAGTTATGTTCACATGTTTCTTGAAAACCCTCCATCTTTGTGCACCAGCTGAAAAGAAGGTGAAGAGCTTTTCAGACATAAGGAAGTGGATGGCTGCAAACTTTCGACTTTTAAACTCGGACAAAACAGAGATGCTTGTTCTAGGTCCCAAGAAACAAAGATATCTTCTGTTGAATCTGACAATTAATCTTAATGGTTGTACAGTCGTCTCAAATAAAACTGAAGGACCTCGGCGTTACTCTGGACCCTGATCTCTCTTTTGAAGAACATATCAAGACCATTTCAAGGACTGCTTTTTTCCATCTACGTAACATTGCAAAAATCAGAACCTTTGTCCAAAAATGATGCAGAAAAATTAATCCATGCTTCTGTCACTACTTCTAGGTTAGACTACTGCAATGCTCTACTTTCCGGCTACCCGGATAAAGCACTAAATAAACTTCAGTTAGTGCTAAATACGGCTGCTGGAATCCAGACTAGAACCCCAAAATTTGATCATATTACTCCAGTGCTAGTCTCCCTACACTGGCTTCCTGTCAAAGCAAGGGCTGATTTCAAGGTTTTACTGCTAACCTACAAAGCATTACATGGGCTTGCTCCTACCCATCTCTCTGATTTGGTCCTGCCGTACATACCTACACGTACGCTACGGTCACAAGACGCAGGCCTCCTAATTGTCCCTAGAATTTCTAAGCAAACAGCTGGAGGCAGGGCTTTCTCCAATAGAGCTCCATTTTTATGGAACGGTCTGCCTACCCATGTCAGAGATGCAAACTCGGTCTCAACCTTTAAGTCCTTACTGAAGACTCATCTCTTCAGTGGGTCATATGATTGAGTGTAGTCTGGCCCAGGAGTGGGAAGGTGAACGGAAAGGCTCTGGAGCAACGAACCGCCCTGGCCGGTTCCCCTCTTTCCACTGGGATTCTCTGCCTCTAACCCTGTTACAGGGGCTGAGTCACTGGCTTACTGGGGCTCTCTCATACCGTCCCTGGAGGGGTCCATCACTTGAGCGGGTTGATTCACTGATGTGGTCATCCTGTCTGGGTTGGCGCCCCCCTTGGGTTGTGCCGTGGCGGAGATCTTTGTGGGATATACTCGGCTTGTCTCAGGATGGTAAGTTGGTGGTTGAAGAATTCCCTCTAGTGGTGTGGGGGATGTGCTTTGGCAAAGTGGATGGGGTTATATTCTTCCGGTTTGGCCCTGTCTGGGGTGTCCTCGGATGGGGCCACAGTGTCTCCTGACCCCTCCTGTCTCAGCCTCCAGTATTTATGCTGCAGTAGTTTGTGTCGGGGGGCTAGGGTCAGTTTGTTATATCTGGAGTATTTCTCCTGTCCTATTCGGTGTCCTCTGTGAATTTAAGTATGCTCTCTCTTTCTCTCTCTCTCGGAGGACCTGAGCCCTAGGACCATGCCTCAGGACTACCTGACATGATGACTCCTTGCTGTCCCCAGTCCACCTTGCTGTGATGCTGCTCCAGTTTCAACTGTTCTGCCTTATTATTATTTAACCATGCTGGTCATTTATGAACATTTGAACATCTTGGCTATGTTCTGTTATAATCTCCAATCGGCACAGCCAGAAGAGGACTGGCCACCCCACATAGCCTGGTTCCTCTAGGTTTCTTCCTAGGTTTTGGCCTTTCTAGGGAGTTTTTCCTAGCCACTGTGCTTCTACACATGCAATTGCTTGGAGTTTTAGGCTGGGTTTCTGTACAGCACTTTGAGATATCAGCTGATGTACGAAGGGCTATATAAATAAATTTGATTTGATTTTGCAAATGCCCCAAAAACCTGTATGTGCTCCACGTGAGACAAACACATCTCTGGGATTTTTTTTGAGCAGTCTGGCTTGTACTCCTTGGTGCTTGCCCTTCATGTTGGCCCCATTATCATAAGCTTGCCCTCTGCAGTCTTCAAATGGAATCTTCAGCTTGTTCAGCTTATATAAGATGACAGTGGACAGATTCAAGCCTGCTGTAACCTCAACATTCGCAAAGCCGAGGAAATGCGCCTTGATCTCTAGCTTTCCCTTTAAAGCCACGCTTCTCAGAATAATGGACATTTACTCCTGGTGACTTATGTCAGGTGTACAGTCCAAGATGCATGGAAAAGTACTTTGAGCCTCGAGTCACTATTGCTTCCAGAATCTTGTCACTCACAATCTGTATCAGCTCATTGTGTGTGCTCTTCCCAAGGTAATGAGCAGGTGTCTCAATCTTTCATTTTGCTGAGATGTTCCATAACAGGGTCAAATTTAGCCAGTAATTCAACCTCTTTTAGGAAGTTACCATTATCTGGTTGAAAGAGTTTGTCTGATGAACCCGATTGCTAGATTTCTTTCAGCAAGAGACTGGGTGATTCTTATTAAAACGTGTAAGGATATCCCGCCATCGTTTCTTTCAGCAAGAGACTGGGTGATTCTTATTAAAACGTGTAAGGATATCCCGCCATCGTTTCTTTCAGCAAGAGACTGGGTGATTCTTATTAAAACGTGTAAGGATATCCCGCCATCGTTTCTTTCAGCAAGAGACTGGGTGATTCTTATTAAAACGTGTAAGGATATCCCGCCATCGTTTCTTTCAGCAAGAGACTGCGTGATTCTTATTAAAACGTATAAGGATATCCCGCCATCGTTTCTTTCAGCCTCCAAAATTGTGGAGCAGCAACTATTCTATTTGGGTCTGTGTTGGTACTTGCTGACGCTGCCTGTACTGGGTCTGTGTTGGTACTTGCTGGCGCTGCCAGTACTGGGTCTGTGTTGGTACTTGCTGACGCTGCCAGTACTGGGTCTGTGTTGGTACTTGCTGACGCTGCCAGTACTGGGTCTGTGTTGGTACTTGCTGACGCTGCCAGTACTGGGTCTGTGTTGGTACTTGCTGACGCTGCCAGTACTGGGTCTGTGTTGGTACTTGCTGACGCTGCCAGTACTGGGTCTGTGTTGGTACTGGCTGACGCTGCCAGTACTGGGTCTGTGTTGGTACTGGCTGACGCTGCCAGTACTGGGTCTGTGTTGGTACTGGCTGACGCTGCCAGTACTGGGTCTGTGTTGGTACTTGCTGAAGCTGGCTGTACTGGGTCTGTGTTGGTACTGGCCCTGTGTTGGTACTGGCTGACGCTGCCAGTACTGGGTCTGTGTTGGTACTGGCTGACGCTGCCAGTACTGGGTCTGTGTTGGTACTGGCTGACGCTGCCAGTACTGGGTCTGTGTTGGTACTGGCTGATGCTGCCAGTACTGGGTCTGTGTTGGTACTGGCCCTGTGTTGGTACTGGCTGACGCTGCCAGTACTGGGTCTGTGTTGGTACTGGCTGACGCTGCCAGTACTGGGTGTTGGTACTGGCTGACGCTGCCAGTACTGGGTCTGTGTTGGTACTGGCTGACGCTGCCAGTACTGGGTCTGTGTTGGTACTGGCTGACGCTGCCAGTACTGGGTCTGTGTTGGTACTTGCTGACGCTGCCAGTACTGGGTCTGTGTTGGTACTTGCTGACGCTGCCAGTACTGGGTCTGTGTTGGTACTGGCTGACGCTGCTAGTACTGGCCCTGTGTTGGTACTGGCTGACGCTGCTAGTACTGGGTCTGTGTTGGTACTGGCTGACGCTGCCAGTACTGGGTCTGTGTTGGTACTTGCTGACGCTGCCAGTACTGGGTCTGTGTTGGTACTTGCTGAAGCTGGCTGTACTGTACTATTAAAAATGTTATCAGCTGCATCAGGCCCATTTCAACCTGGATCCCACAGATTTCCTTTTATACATTTAAAAGTATAAAATACTATTTATACTATGGCTTGGCTGAAACTTGGTTATTATTTATTGAGAGATGTGCATCCATATTGCTCAGTATGCCCAGCTAATCAACAATTCAATAAATAAATCAATAATAATAATAAGATGTCCATCTTGCATTAGTCCAGAGTTGTAACTAAACCTTGACTGAGAGACTAGATAATAATGGTCCTGCGTGGTTTGTAAAGTGCTATAGGCTATGGCACTGCAGTAAACATTTTTTTGGGGGGGGATGTGTGGACTTTCTTTTACACATTGCAACATTTTCATTGCTTGCTAGTAAATGAATAAAATAAGGTTGGATGTGTCTGACTATTCATTTATTCAACAGCAGTTGGAGATTATAGGCCTCAGAGCCAGAACAATGTGTTATTAAAGGGAAAACGCACCAATCCTCTCCGGTATAATTTGATAAGAGTCTTTACTTAATTTTGACTGATCAACGCTGATCAGGCCAGGTCCTGGCCGATATGCCGCCCTAGGTGACACCCCCCAAAAAAGGTTGACTTGCCAGGTGAAATGTATGATCCCAGATGTCACTTTTTAAATCCACTTCAGAGTAGATGAAGGAGAGAGACAGGTAAAAGGATTTTTAAGCCTAGAGACAATTGAGACATGGATTGTGTGCCATTCAGAGGGTGAATGGGCAAGACAAATGTAAAGCTTCAATTACACAGACAGCGTCACAGCATTTTGGTACACCACAATTACATTAATTTCCAATGAAAACGCTGCGTTTGCGTTGATGCATTGCGTTGCAGTGCGTTCGGTGCATACGTTGGATTTATTGGACGTATGCGTCAAACTGTATGCGTAGACAGCTTGACAGAAATGGCAGCAGAAGGTGAATGTTCAACTTTTGTTGCATACATATCCAGATGATGCTGCATACTATTTTGTGCAATGACGCTGTTGGTGTGCTCAAAGCGTAAGTGCCTTGAACTGGGTATGGTAGTAGGTGCTAGGCGCACCAGTTTGTGTCAAGAACTGCAACGCTGCTGGGTTTTTCATGCTCAACAGTTTCCTGTGTGTATCAAGAGCGGTCCACCACTCAAAGGACATCCAGCCAACTTGACAACTACGGGAAGCATTGGAGTCAACATGGGCCAGCGTCCCTGTGGAACGCTACTGACACCTTGTAGATGTAGAGTCCATGCCCCGACAAATTGAGGCTGTACTGAGGGCAAAAGTGGGGGTTGCAACTAAATAAGAAGGTGTGCCTAACATTTGGTACACTCAGTGTATATAAAAACACAGGAAATCCCGTTTATGACTGCACTGGACCTTTAACAAACGACAGCAGTAGGGTCCAATCCAAAGCCTTCACAAATCTGTTTCCCGTTTGATTTAATAGGCTGACTGTGTCCGTGAAGCAGCTCCAAGGTCATTGTAAAGCAACTGCAGTGACAAGTTGACTATATCCCAAATAGCACCCTATACCTATATTGTGCACAATTTTTGACCAGGGCCCATTTTGGAGACAGACAGTGTCTTTTAAGTCACAACAGAATCGAGATGAGAGCCTTTAATTCCTGGAGGAATAAAACAAGGGGGTTAAACCACACCACAGATCAGTCAGCCCACCTACCATTAGGCCCAACCAAGCCTGGGGTTGATCTTCCCTCCCCGGTGAGGGGGCTTGTATTGGGGGCTGGGGGGGATATTGGGTGTCTGTCAGGTCCAGGGGTCTGTGTGATATTAGCCGTCTGCCAATCTGGCATGGGGGAACGGACACAGTAATTACTACTGCTCTTACTGCCTCATCAATCTCTATATCGCTCCTTCTCTCCCCCACCCCTCTATCATTCTCTTCATTCCGTGACGGAACAAACAGATTGAGTGACAGAGACAAACAGAATGAAATCTAGTGTGTGTGAGGGTGCGACTTATATACCAGCGTGAACGTAAGTGCAATAAAATAAAATTGTCCTTAGTATGAAGTCAAGGAGCTGTGTACACAAGTATCTGACTGGCTTATCCCCATTTGTCTATTTAGATAGTGCATCCCGAATGACAATGCTACCATCAGTATCAGACGATATCAGCTAAAAATTCGGTATTGGCCGATGTCTCGTTTAACGCCGATGTGCAAAACCGATGTCAAAGCTGACGTGTGCATACCTATATAACGTGACGTAATGACGCCACGTAAAATTGTGCGCTACACATGCAACACAGCATTCCTAACCTAGCCCACAATGTCTGCTGTGTGGATCAAGAAGTAAACAAGTCATTTGAGAGAGTAAGAAAATTTCAGCGAGACAACTCAAAAGGTCAACAGTTTCCTGTGTGTATCAAGAATGGTCCACACTCCACGTCAACAAAACAAAGGAGATGATTGTGGACTTCAGGAAACAGTAGAGGGAGCACCCCCCCTACCCACATTGACGTGACAGTAGTGGAGAGGGTAGTAAGATAAGTTCCTCAGCCTACACATCACGGACAAACTGAATTGGTCCACCCACACAGACAGTGTGATGAAGAAGGCACAGCAGCACCTCTTCAACCTCAGGAGACTGAAGAAATTAGTCTTGTCACCAAAAGTACTAAAACTTTTACAGATGCAGAATCGGGAGAATCCTATCTGGCTGTATCACCGCCTGGTACGGCAACTGCTCCACCCACAACCGTAAGGCTCTTCAGGGGGTAGTGAAGTCTGCACAACGCATCACCGGGGGAAAACTACCTGTCCTCCGGGACACCGACACCACCCGATGTCACAGGAAGGCCATAAAGATCATCAAGGACAACAACCACCCGAGCCACTGCCTGTTCACCCCGCTATCATCCAGAAGGCGAGGTCAGTACAGGTGCATCAAAGTAGGGACCGAGAGACTGAAAAACAGCTTCTATCTCAAGGCCATCAGACTGTTAAACAGCCACCACTAACATTGAGTGGCTGCTGCCAACATACTGACTCAACTCCAGCCACTTTAATATTGGAAAAATTGATGTAAAATGTTGTTTTTTTTAGCACTAGCCACTTAATATAATGTTTACATACCCTACATTACTAGAGGTCGACCGATTAATTAGGGCCGATTTCAAGTTGTCATAATCAGAAATCTGTATTTTTGGACACAGATTTGGCCGATTTAAATAAATATATATATTTTTTTTTACACCTTTATTTAACTAGGCAAGTCAGTTAAAAACACATTCTTAATTTCAATGACGTCCTAGGAACAGTGGGTTAACTGCCTTGTTCAGGGGCAGAACGACAGATTTGTACCCTGTCAGCTCGGGGATTCAATCTTGCAACATTAAGGTTAACTAGTCCAACACTCTAATCACCTGATTACATTGCACTCCACGAGGAGACTGCCTGTTAAGCAAATGCAGTAAGCCAAGGTAAGTTGCTAGCTAGCATTAAACTTCTCTTATAAAAAACAATCAATCATAAACACTAGTTAATTACACATGGTTGATGATATTACAAGTATATCTAGCGTGTCCTGAGTTGCATATTATCGATGTGGTGCGTATTCGCGAAAAAAGACTGTCCTTGCGCCAATGAGTACCTAACCATAAACATCAATGCCTTTCTTAAAATCAATACACAAGTATATATTTTTAAACCTGCATATATAGCTAAAATAAATCCAGGTTAGCAGGCAATATTAACCAGGTGAAATTGTGTCACTTCTCTTGCGTTCATTGCACGCAGAGTCAGGGTATATGCAACAGCTTGGGCCGCCTAATTTGCCAGAATTTTACGTAATTATGACATAACATTGAAGGTTGTGCACGTAACAGTAATATTTAGACTTATGGATGCCACCCGTTAGATAAAATACAGAACGGTTCCGTATTTCACTGAAAAAAATAAACATCTTGTTTTCGAGATGATAGTTTCCGGATTCGACCATATTAATGACCTAAGGCTCGTATTTCTGTGTGTTATGTTATAACTAGGTCTATGATTTGATAGAGTAGTCTGACTGAGGGATGGTAGGCACCAGCAAGCTCGTCAGAATTCATTCAAACAGCACTTTCGTGAGTTTGACAGCAGCTCTTCACAATGCTTCAAGCATTGCGCTGTTATGACTTCAAGCCTATCAACTTCCGAGATTAGGCTCGTGTAACCGATGTGAAATGGCTAGCTAGTTAGAGGGGTGCGCACTAAAAGCGTTTCAAACATCACTCGCTCTGAGACTTGGTTGTTCCCCTTGCTCTGCATGGGTAACGCTGCTTCGAGGGTGGCTGTTGTCGATGTGTTGCTGGTTCGAGCCCAGGGAGGAGCGAGGAGAGGGACAGAAGCTATACTGTTACTCTGGCACTACTAAAGTGCCTATAAGATCAGCCAATAGTCAAAGGTATATGAAATACAAATGGTATAGAGAAATAGTCCTATAATTCCTACAACCTAAAACTTCTTACCCGGGAATATTGAAGACTCATGTTAAAAGGAACCACCAGCTTTCATATGTTCTCATGTTCTGAGCAAGGAACTGAAATGTTAGCTTTCTTACATGGCACATATTGCACTTTTACTTTCTTCTCCAACACTTTGTTTTTGCATTATTTATTAAACCAAATTGAACATTGGCTAAATTGATTGATGTATTATATTAAGTTAAAATAAGTGTTCATTCAGTATTGTTGTAATTGTCATTATCCCCCCAAAAAATAAAAATAAAATAAGAATTGGCCGATTAATCGGTATTGGCTTTTTGGGTCCTCCAATAATCGGTATCGGCGTTGAAAAATCATAATCGGTCGACCTCTATACATTACTCTTCCCATATGTATATACTGTACTCTATACCACCTACTGCATCTTGCCATCTTTATGTAATACATTTTTCACTAGCCACTTTAAAACAATGCCACTTTAAATGCCAACAAAATAGTTTTTGGGTCAGTGGTGTGTGTAACCTTTTACTTAACTAGACAAGTCAGTTAAGAAGAAATTCTTATTTACAATGACGGCCTACACCGGCCAAACCCGGACGAGGCTGGGCCAATTGTGCGCCGCCCTATGGGACTCCCAATCACGGCAGAATGTAATACAGCCCGGATTCGAACCAGGGACTGTAGTGACGCCTCTTGCACTGAGATGCAGTGCCTTAAAACACACATGGACGCTGCGGTCTAACTATTTAAATGTACGAGAATGCTTAAAATAGGCTGCTAAAATTTGAAATATCGGTATTGGTTTTTTTGGCAAGGAAAATATTGGATATCGTATCGGCCAAAAATGTAATATCGGTGCATCACAATTTGTCACGATAGCAGAACGTTGATACCAGGTTTAGTATCACGATACTCAATACCGAAATGATACCATGGTAAAAATAATATGTATTAGCTTAGTCACAGAATAACCAATGGGCTTTATTTATGAAAACATTGAAAAATTGAACCTAAAAAATTTGACCATATTACTCCAGTGCTAGCCTCTCTGCACTGGCTTCCTGTCAAGGCAAGGGCTGATTTCAAGGTTTTACTGCTAACCTTCAAAGCATTACATGGGCTTGCTCCTACCTATCTCTCTGACTTGGTCCTGCCGTACATACCTACACGTACGCTACGGTCACAAGACGCAGGCCTCCTAATTGTTCCTAGAATTTCTAAGAAAACAGCTGAAGCAGTGCTTTCTCCTATAGAGCTCCATTTTTATGGAATGGTCTGCCTACCCATGAGAGACGCAAACTCGGTCTCAACCTTTAAGTCTTTACTGAAGACTCATCTCTTCAGTGGGTCATATGATTGAGTGTAGTCTGGCCCAGGAGTGTGAAGGTGAACGGAAAGGCTCTGGAGCAACGAACCGCCCTTGCTGTCTCTGCCTGGCCAGTTCCCCTCTTTTCACTGGGATTCTCTGCCTCTAACCCTATTACAGGGGCTGAGTCACTGGCTTGCTGGTGCTCTTTCATGCCGTCCCTGGGAGGAGTGTGTCACTTGAGTGGGTTGAGTCACTGATGTGATCTTCCTGTCTGGGTTGGCGCCCCCCCTTGGGTTGTGCCGTGGCGGATATCTTTGTGGGATATACTCGGCTTGTCTCAGGATGGTAAGTTGGTGGTTGAAGATATCCCCTCTAGTGGTGTGGGGGCTGTGCTTTGGCAAAGTGGGTGGGGTTATATCCTTCCTGTTTGGCCCTGTCCGGGGGTGTCATCGGATGGGGCCACAGTGTCTCCTGACCCTCCTGTCTCAGCTTCCAGTATTTATGCTGCAGTAGTTTGTGTCGGGGGGCTAGGGTCAGTTTGTTATATCTGGAGTACTTCTCCTGTCCTATCCGGTGTCCTGTGTGAATTTAAGTATGCTCTCTCTAATTCTCTCTTGGAGGACCTGAGCCCTAGGACCATGCCTCAGGACTACCTGACATGATGACTCCTTGCTGTCCCCAGTCCACCTGGCCGTGCTGCTGCTCCAGTTTCAACTGTTCTGCCTTATTATTATTTGACCATGCTGGTCATTTATGAACATTTGAACATCTTTGCCACGTTCTGTTATAATCTCCACCTGACAGGACCCGAGAGGACTGGCCATCCCACATAGCCTGGTTCCTCTCTAGGTTTCTTCCTAGGTTTTGGCCTTTCTAGGGAGTTTTTCCTAGCCACCGTGCTTCTACACCTGCATTGCTTGCTGTTTTGGGTTTTAGGCTGGGTTTCTGTACAGCACTTTGAGATACCAGCTGATGTACGAAGGGCTATATAAATAAATTCGATTTGAATATGTTGATAACTGGTAGAACAAATAGAATATCTTCTATATTACATTTATTTCAAAAAAATAAAAACACCTTATTAAATAACAGAAGAATATATTTAAAATGTTCCTTCTGCAGAACTGTGAGACACAGCGCATACAAAATAGTCTTACATCTAAAACCGTTTTAACTTTTTAATTTGATACATATATCAGGGTTAATTTGCTCATCTATGGCCATACTATTAGGTAAAATTAAATTAGATCTGATTCATTACAGCTTATTATTGTATTAAATTAATAGTTTTAGTTCCAAAACATAAAAACACTTTAGCTCGTTTCTTAAGCGTCTATATTGCAATAGTCTACACACGCACCCTAGAAATACAATGGATTTTACACAGCATGCTACGATTTCCAGAGTGCATTTCAACTCCCATGGGATGCTGGCTGGCTAGTGGCTACTGCTAGCAAGCCCAGACAAACGCAAAGTAGTCTTAATATATTGCTATTATAGCTGAGTTATAGTACATTTCACAATACTTTTGGGTTGTAATCATAGTATAATGCTCACATGAATGTCATGCTGAATACACTATGTTCATGTCTCCAACTAGGTTTCCATCCAATTGGCAACAGATATGACAATATTCTAGAATCAGCATAAAGAAAATATGCATATTTTCCCACCAGCGGCGTTTCCACCAAACAGACTTGTGGATACAAATCTGTGCTTCATGACATGCACACAAAATGTATTATTGTGCTCAAGTTTTCATTTACCGAATGAAAAGCTAACATTCAATGTGTTTCCATTGCATTTACAACTCAACCAATAGTTGTTACAAAAACTGTTGCGTTAAATAGCCTATTCTGGTCTGAGCACGTGTGCTCCAGCCAACAGCTTGCAGATACTGCACAGGTAGGCTAGACTACATGAGATTATTGATAAGACGAAGAACGTTATTTATCTGACAAAACGGCAGCCAAACGTGAAATCATTATGTCACCAGAATAAGAGCCTGGATATTTATTGGAAAGAGCATCAATATCACTGTGCACTTTCACCACTCTGAAGTTCATAACTTATTTCATCTTGTAGCCTAATAAACTGTATGTTTTCCCAAATCGACAACACATCAGATCACGTGATTCCAAGTTTACTTCAATATGGTTATTATTTCAATATTTGTGCATAAAAGGAGTTTCCACCGCCCGCTCGCACAATTAAATGTACAGACACGTCGAACAAACATGATCTGTCGACATTTATAAAAATGTACCGAAACTTCCCGTTTCTATCAGAGCTGTTGTGGTTCATTTTTTACGTTACGACCTTACCTCGCATAAAAACATGGTCAATGTCACTCAAACCTTAATCAAATGTTGTTGCTAGTAGAATAACATTACAATGCAGATATTATGTGTAAAATAGTTTGTCGTTTTGCAACAAAACCTCCCTTGCCCTGTACTGCTTTGTAACTCCTTCCACATAGTTGTTTTGATGGGCTGGCCCTCATCTGCTCTGAAAGCAAAGTATTCCCAGAACTAGCTCCAGAAGCGAACTTTGTCAAGT
Source organism: Oncorhynchus masou masou (assembly GCF_036934945.1). Classification (NCBI taxonomy): domain Eukaryota; kingdom Metazoa; phylum Chordata; class Actinopteri; order Salmoniformes; family Salmonidae; genus Oncorhynchus; species Oncorhynchus masou. The sequence goes on along the minus strand of NC_088225.1, from coordinate 381,226 downwards.
TGCGGGTGTGGAGGTACAATGTTTGTTATAAGAAGCCATGCCGTCAGTATTTTCTCTCTCCTCTCGCTTTTCAAAAGTGGCTTGCGCTGTGTCAACTGCATGCGCAAGTAGCCTGGCTAGTTTACTACAGCCCCCTTGAGAAGATTCAGAAAAATTACTAGACCGTCTCAATCCTCTCATTCTGTATATGACATGAGCCATTTGACAGAAGAACCAAAAGTACCAAATTCTAGTAGCAAACCATATTTCATTTTCTAGTATAGAAAAAGTACAGACGTTTCAGTATACCATGCAGCACTAGTAGTCAGCCTGCTTTGTTCAAGTTGTAAAGGGTTTCATTTACAAACCAAGTTGAGAACAATTCTCTGTTCTACATTCAGTTAACAAGCTTCAACCCAGTTGTCCTAATGTGTTGTAAATATTGCATTTCTCTTTTGTCCCAAGTGGCATACTGTACAAGGCCTATATGAATTTCCCTTTACCCAAACCTTGGGCTCGGCCTGCTCTTCAGCCAACAGACGCCTAAAGCTTCAACCTCGTAAAAAACGCATTAAAAGTCTGAGGTTTCTCCAACAACTCATTAAGTTTTACAGCTAGGTTCAAATTAAGCTCTTTGAAAAATAATAATAATAATTAAAAAGGGCTTAATCAGTCCTGTGATTCACTGGACGGCAGGGCTGATGACTAGTCTGGTCGGACACAGCCATAGACAAGTGTTTCTCAACATTTTCTGTACTTGACCGGGCAAGATAGGGGTTTTGCTCCTTGGAGAACATTTTACAATAAATCTAGGCCTAAAAAAGCCGAAAGCTTTTTTTGAAAGCCGTCTAAATAAGTGTCTGAACTATCCCAGGTAACAGTAGCGGTCCACAGACTGGAGGTTGACAAACACTGATCTAGAACAGTCAAGGATGTCTACGGTTGGAGACATTCAATATTTAACGGTGTTGTCCTTTATGGTTCGGTTGGTAGGGCATGGTGCTTGCAACGCCAGGATTGTGGATTCAATTCGAGCCAACCATACGTAAAATGTTTGCACACATTATTAAGTCGCTTTATATAAAAAGCAGCTGCTAAACGGCATACATTATATTATCGATCTTAATTGTCTAGTACTAGACAACTAGGCTCACTTCAGGAAAAAATTACAGCTCATTGCCCTTTTCAATTAACCACCAATAAAAGAAAAACAGCTTCATCTGGAGCCTAAAAAACAACATGGCTGTTGCTTAAGTGGGTTGAAGTCGATTTCAAAACCCTGGCTTGCACCTCGGCAGAAATATTTCAATAAATAGACGTGCTTGAGTTAGTCATGTTCCGACCATTAGTTTTTACGGCTTAGATCTTGAAAACATTCTACAACACTGGTTCAGTCAAACCTCTATGCTGGCTTATTCAGTAGAGCATGGCGCATGCAACTCCAAGGGATGTGGGTTCGTTTCCAGCTGACCCATACGTAAAAATGTACACATGCATGTATGTCGCTTTGGATGAAAGCCTCGGCTAAATGGCATATTACTAACCAGGAAAAACAACAGTGCAGAGAGAGGGTGGAGGAATTAAAGAAATGTGTAGTGTCATGTCGAGAGAGAACTTAGGTGCAGAAAAGGCAAGAGAGCATGCAAGCAAACTAACATTAAAAAGTAATAGCAGTGGCCTTTGACAAAACTTTCCCTGTTGCACCAGCAGGAATTGTCTCTTCAACTTTGATCCATTCCTGTCTCTCCCTCTCCCTTCCGATGGCTTTTAAAATGTGTCAGAGTGAGTCTTCAAAAGATTTTAACAAAATGAAATGTTCACACGTATGAAGGTAATGTTTAACGTGAGAGAAGGAGGGATAGAGAGAGAAGAGGGGGGAAGAGAAAAATAAAAATAAAGAACGAGAGACTGGTGGAGAAGTGAAGGGGGAGAGGGGGTCCTGGTATTTTGAGCAGAACATTTCCTTAACAATGAAAACAATCTACCCAACTGCAGCACTCAGAGGAATTCACCTCCCCTCCTCCATTATTACCATATCAAAGCCCGGAGTTCAGAGCAAGTTTTCTCTTTCAAGAATAGGAGCGAGGCAAAGCGAGAGAAGGAGGGGTAGAGGACAAGACCGAAGCAGCAGGAGTAGACCAGAGCACGGACTTTGCTTTTATCCCTGCTGTTCAGTGTGTGTGTGAAGACTGCAGAAAATCTAGTAGAGATACTAGAGGACTACTGATTGGGGCCTTCCATAGGCTGCAGGAGAGAGAGGCTACACCTTCACTATATTGAAACAAACAGTAAAGTAACATGCTAAGGAAAAAGAAAGAACAGGTCAGAAATCAGCTCAATGTAATTTAGGCTTTGGTGGCATACCGTATACCGGGATATTTGGAAATAGGGCTTACACTGCTTAAAAAGGCTTCTTTAAACTTTATAGGGATAGCCCCCTTTTTCCAATTTTTGCCCAAACCAACTGCATGTAGTTCAGGCCCTAAAGCAAGGATATGCATATTCTTGGTACCATTTGAAAGGAAACACTTTGAAGTTGGTGCAAATGCGAATTGAATGTAGGAGAATGCAAGAGAAAGGTCATCATTCTAGACATAACACTGGTTGTAATTCCGATCGTGTCCACAAGAGTGTAGTGTACGTGCAAAGTTTCAGATGGATAAACTTGGAAGTATGAGTGAACTACAAGACTTTTATTGTGAAGTCCCCAGGTACATTTGGGCTAATCGTGAAGGAGATACATTCATATCCCATTTTCTGCAAGAATATCATCAAATCTGTATACTTGGACTTTGATTTAGCTTTCCAAGTATTAGTAGCCATTGCAAAACCAGTTTTCAGAACTCTGAATATCCTGATAATTTTTGTCCAAAATGAAAAGGCATGCTGTCGTACAAGATTAGTAGTTACATTTTACGACATATACATGGTTTCCTGTAAATACCAGCTCATTGGCTATCCAGCTAGCTTTGTTTGACCCCGATTGCTCATTTGACAAAGATAGTCGTTCAAGTAATGGCTGACGCGTCATCTGCGTGCCATGAAGGCTCCACTCTCTGACCAAATATGTCGTCCTATAGGATATACTACACCCCTAATGAAATAGTGAAGTCTTGTTATCTTCTTGGATCTCTGAGGAATAGATACAAACGTGATTTGACTTGTTGAAACAACGTTTAGGGTGAGATTTTCAGATTCCTTTTTTTGCTAATTGAACGAGTGGAAATACAAAATCAATCGCGCATGCTATATGGACCTTTTTAGGGTATGAAAAAGGATTTTATCTAACAAAACGACACTATGTTCATGTTATGGGACCCTTTGGATGATAAATTAGAGCAAGATTTCAGAATGTAAGTACACATTTCACATTCAGAGGTGAATTTATCAAACCTATAGCAGTGGAAAAAAAGTGTTTTGTTGTTAGGAGCTCTCAAACAATAGCATGGCATTTTTTTAGCGGTAATGTCTACTGTAAATTGGACAGTGCAGTTATATTAACAAGAACTTAAGCTTTCAACCGATATAAGACATAGGTACCGACATTTGTTTCTCTAAAATCTGCGATCTTGACATAACGAGCTGCATGATTAACAACTGTCTCGTTGATAGAATGCCGATCCTTAAGTTTTAACCTGTTTCCTCTCCTTCATCTACAGCCTGGTGGTATTTTTTAATAACGTCAAAACTATTTACTTGACTTTTTTTTGTAGCTACTGTAAGTAAATAACTGCAGTCAACTTGTGCTATTCGTTAGGTGATAAAGAGTGTGTTAATTTCATATTTTTTTTATTTTGAAACTTACCGTAGTACCCAGTCACGTGGTGCTTGTCTACAAGCACGGCCAGCTCGCTCATTAAGTGCCCACCAATGGTGGCAGATTGAAGAGGGAGACATTTTCTGAGTTAAACTGACCAAGACACACCTCCAACAACACATAAAACCTCACATAATTCTGCCCCAAAACATTGACAATCTCTCTCAGAAGCCCTTATGCTGCTGGTTAAGGTGAGCGTTGATGATACACAGGGGTGCAAAATATTTTACTTGTCCATTCCCAGTGCACCTCTCCAGGGTGCTGTTGGAGAGACATCACTGCGGCGCTCCAACAACAGAAAAAAATCAAATAAATCTAAGGGCCTACCGAGTAGTGCACAGTCTAAGGAACTGCATCGCAGTGCTTGAGGCGTCAATACAGATTTGGGTTCAATCCCGGGCCGTGTCGCAGCCGGCAGTGACCGGGAGACCCATTAGGTGGTGCACAATTGGCCCAGCGTCATCCGGGTTAGGGGAGGATTTGGCTGGCTGGAAAGTCCTTGTCCCATTTGCGCTCTCGCGACTCCTTTCGGCGTCCTGGCGCGCGCACTTTGACTTTGGTCAACAGCTGTACGGCGTTTCAAGACTAATTACCAATTAAATATCACAGAATTGGGGAGAAAATGGGGTAAGAAGTACAAAAATAATGATCTAGCATAAATCATATTGCAGATATAGAGTACGGTAGAAAGAGTATGTGGCCTATTCTGTAGCCTAGAGGCTGGAGATAAAATGTATGACGGACACTTTTTACATCATGCAGGTTTCTCCGATCAAATAGCCAAGCGGCACCCAATCAACAAAAAAATGCACCGTCATGTTAACAAACAACATATCCTAAAAACAGGTCAGGGTCAAAGTAAAACGTACAATATGGAAGTGGTTTCCAGGAGTTTCACCCCATTGTCATGATTAGTAGTTTCAAGTTTGTATGTGTCCACTTTTGACAAGCTGATCATAGCAAAAAAAAATCAAAAAAATCTGCATTTTCCGCTGTGTAAAGACATTGCAAATAGGCTCATGATAAATTTGTGCAGCTGATATTCAGAACTTAAATAGACAAATTAATTTGTCACAGGAATCAGGACTAATAAAGCCAATGCAACTGACTGTTTTACAAATGGTGGGGCTACCACATGGATGGGCATTCATAAAATTCCACTGCTGGCCGACATGGTATGCTACACCCCAGTAAATACGAGCCAACGACTTGACCTTTTTTTGGTCTTGTCCAGGTGTTCTTTTTTTTGTGTTTTACAAATGGTAGGCTTACCACATAAGATGTTGATTTTCATGAATGCCCTTCAGGCAACAGTGTAGGCTACACCTCAGTAAGCACAGCCCAACACCCTTTGGGCATTTTTATTGGTGCAGTCCGAACTGGCGTTGATTTACACATCCACGGACATTGGTTTTTGGTCCAGTCCAAACTAGTCAGAGACCATGTGTGGTTCAGATTTTGTCCAGTCTGGAACAGCTTTGATTTGGCCCAAACTGATGTCTATAAATTAACGTATTTTCTACTTTCATAGCAGAATACCTGACAATGTGACTGACCCAAAATTAAGGAAAGTTTTGACTATGTACAGGCTCAGTGAGCATGCACTTGCTATCAAAAGAGGCCGCTATAAGTAGACCTCTCGAGGGAAGACAGGCTATGTGCCCTCTGCCCACAAAATATGGTAGAAGCCGAGCTGCACTTCCTAACCTCCTGCCAAATTTATGACCAGAGACACATATTTCCCTCAGATTACACACCAAAAATTGGAAAACAAATTCATATCAAGATAAACTCCCATAGCTATTAGGTGAAATACCAGTGTACAACCACAGCAGCAAGGTGTGACCTGTTGCCACAAGAAAAGGGCAACCAGTGCAGCACAAACACCATTGTAAATACAACCTATATTTATTGATTCTCTTCCTACTTCAACTATTTGCACATCTGCATTGTCTATCCTTTAACTTTTGTGAGTATCATGTTTACTGTTAATTTCTGATTGTTAATTTCCCTTGCTTTGGCAATGTAAACATATGTTTGAATTGAGAGAGAGCAAGGGATACAGCGAGTAGGAGGAAGGGATGCCTTCTTCTACTATTCCAGAGATACATAATGGAGCCTGCAGGGTGTCTTGTGGAGATGAAGGGAACAGGGAAATGGCAGATCAGGTAGGCCTATACAGAGCTGGTAGGAAGAGGGCCACTAAATACAAAATAGCCAGCAGACTGGAGCAGTGGCTGAGATTCTTGACAATAGCATAGACCTACATACAACCACAGTTATTGTAACTCTTTAACAAGCCGTTTTGCATGGATGCAAGTACACTGAACAAAGATATAAAAACGCAACATGTTAAGTGTTGGTCTCATGTTTCAAGAGCTAAACTAAAACATCCCGGACATTTTCCATTTGCACAAAAAGCTAATTTCTCTCCAATTTTATGCACAAATATCTTTACATCCCTGTTAGTGAGCATTTCTCCTTTGTCAAGATAATCCATCCACCTGACTGGTGTGGCATATCAAAACAGCATAATTAAACAGCATAATTACACAGGTGCAAACGTGTATTGGGGACAACAGGCCAGTCTAAAATGTGCAGTTGTTGTCACTAGAGGTCGACCGATTAATCGGCACAGCTAATTAATTAGGGCCGATTTCAAGTTCGTGACAATCGTTATTGGATGCCGATTATGGACGATAACATTGCACTCCATGAGGAGACTTCGTGGCAGGCTGACCACCTGTTACGCGAGCAAGGAGTCAAGGTAAGTTGCTAGCTAGCATTAAAAACTTAACTTATAAATAACAATCTTAACATAATCACTAGTTAACTTAGTAATATCATCAACCGTTAACTAGTTTGTCCTGCGTTGCAAATCAATGCAGTGCCTGTTAATTTATCATCGAATCACGGTCTACTTAGCCAAACGGGTGATGATTTAACATGCGCATTCGTGAAAAATAAGCACCGTCGTTACACCAATGTACCTAACCATAAACATCAATGCCTTTCTTGAAATCAATACACAAGCATATTTTTAAACCTGCATATTTAGTTAAAATAAATGTATGTTGTTTGCAGGCAATATTAACTAGGGAAATTGTGTCACTTCTCTTGCATTCTACATTCCAGAGTCAGGGTATATGCAACAGTAGGGCCGCCTAGCTCGTTGCGAACTGTGTAACCATTTCTTCCTAGCAAAAAACGTAAATCATTTGCCAGAATTGTACATAATATTGAAGGTTGTGCAATGTAACAGCAATATTTAGACTTATGGATGACAACCATTTGATAAAATACAGAACGGTTTCGTATTTCACTGAAAGAATAAAAGTTTTGTTTTCGAAATGATAAGTTTAACCATATTAATGACCCAAGGCTCGTATTTCTATATGTTGATTATATTATAATTAAGTCTGATTTGATAGTATAGTCTGAGCGGTGGTAGGCAGCAGCAGGCTCGTAAGCACTAATTCAAACAGCACTTTCCAGCAGCTCTTCGCAATGCTTTAATACGATGTTTATGACTTCAAGCCCTATCAACTCCCGAGATTAGACGGGCAGTGCCTATAAGACCATCCAATAGTCAAAGGTATATGAAATACAAATGTATAGGGCGAAATAGTCCTATGAATCATTTTATAAAACTACAACCTAAAACTTAACTGGGAATATTGAAGAACTGGGAATATTGAAGAACAAGCTTTCATATGTTCTCATGTTCTGAGCAAGGAACTGAAACGTTAGCTTTTTTACTGCACATATTGCACTTTCACTTTCTTCACTGTTTTTGCATTATTTAAACCAAATTGAACATGTTTAATTATTTATTTGAGACTAAATAGATTTTTATTTATGTATTATGTTAAAGTTAAAAGTGTTCATTCAGTATTGTCATTATTACACACACACACAAAAAAAACTGACCTATTAAAATCGGTATCGTCGTTGAAAAATCATAAATCGGTCGACCTCTAGTCGTCACGCAACCCACATATGAGGGCGCATGCAATTGGCATGCTGACTGCAGGAATGTCCAGCAGAGAATTTAATGTTCATTTTTCTACCATAAGCCGCCTCAAGTCATTTTAGAGAATTCGACAGTACGTCCAACCGGCCTCACAAGCGCAGACCACGTGTAAGCACACCAGTCAAGGACCTCCACATACGGCTTCTTCACCTGCAGGATCGTCTAAGATGAGCCATCCAGACAGCTGATGAAACTGCGGGTTTGCACAACAAACTGTCAGAAATCGTCTCAGAGAAGCTCAAAGCGCCAGGGTCTTGACCTGACTGCAGTTCTGCGTTGTAACCAACTTCAGTGGGTAAAATGCTCACCTTCGATGGTCACTGGCACACTGGAGAAGTGTGCTCTTCAGGGATGAAGCCCGGTTGCAACTGTACCAGGCAGAAGGCAGACAGCGTGTGGGCGAGCGGTTTGCTGATGTCAACGTTGTGAACAGAGTGCCCCATGGTGGCGGTGGGGCTATGGTATGGGCAGGCGCAAGCTATGGACAATGAACAAATATTTTATTGATGGCAATTTGAATGCACAAAGATACTGTGACGAGATCCTAAGGTCAATTATTGTGCCATTCCTCCGCTGCCATCACCTCATGTTTCAGCATGATAATGCACTGCCCCATGTCGCAAGGATCTGTACAAAATTCCTGGAAGCTAAAAATGTTCCAGTTCTTCCATTGCCTGCATACTCACCAGGCATGTCACCCATTGAGCATGTGTGGGATGCTCTGGATCAATGTGTGCGACAGTGCGTTCCATGTTCCCGCCAATATACAGCAACTTCACACAGCCATTGAAGAGTGGGACAACATTCCAAAGGCCACAATCAACAGCCTGATCAACTCTATTAGAAGGAGATGTGTCGCGCTGCATGAGGCAAATGGTGGTCACACCAGATACTGACTGGTCTTATTATCCCCACCCCTACTTTAAAAAAAGGTATCTGTGACCAACAGATGCTTATCTGTATTCCCAGTCATAAGAAATCCATAGATTAGGGTCAAATGCATTCATTTAATATCGACTGTTTTCCTTATATGAACAGTAACTCAGTAAAATCTTTGAAATAGTTGCATGTTGCGTTTATATATTTTGTTTAGTGTATTTCACGTAATAACCATGGCAAAGCTAAAAAAGCTGACATCCAAACCAAACTGATTTAACCTATAACCATTGGTGCTCTATGCCTCCATTCCATCCAGCCACACATTTTCAGGACTCTGTCCACCAGAAAGCTTATGTGAAAAATCAAAGGCATCAGGGTAAACAAGGCCGCGGGTTGCCTGGGCAACAGCCTATTCTACCCCTTCCAGCCTACTCTGTTCCTATGAGGAGAGAGCAATAATGCACTGATGACAGGTCGCCATAACAGGCAGCAGTACTTTCTAACTGTATTACAAAAGGAGAGCGATATAAAGGGGAGAGAAGAGAGGGCAAGAGAAGGGGAGAGTAGAGGAGGATGGGGAAGTAAGTAAGGCAGGGAAAAGAGAGAATCCATGAAAAGGAGAGGTAAGAGTGGAGAAAGAAGGAGGGCAGGTAGCTCTAAAACCCAGCCTCTCTCCTCCCACACTAGCCACCATAACCATCAATTTGTAAAGTGGCTGTTCCACTGGATGTCAGAAGGTGAATTCACCAATTTGTAAGTCGCTCTGGATAAGAGTGTCTGCTAAATGACTTAAATGTAAATGTAAATCTGCCATCCATCCATCCCTCCACTCCTGAGCCGGCCTCCTCCTTTGAACCGTGCCAGAGAGCGCAAGCTGACTAGAATAGCTAATAAGATAGGAACTAAGAACTTTTTAATGAGAGCCATCGCTGGTCTGGAAAAGCTGCACTACGTGACCAAAAGTATGTGGACACCTGCTCATCAAACATCTCATTCCAAAATCATGGGCATTAAATATGGAGTTGGTCCCCTCCTTTGCTGCTTTAACAGCATCCACTCTTCCGGGAAGGCATTACACTAGATGTTCGAAAATTGCTGCGGGGACTTGCTTCCATTCAGCCACAAGAGCAATAGGGATGTCAGGGACTGATGTTGGGCGAATGGTCCTGGCTCGCAATCAGAATTCCAATTCATCTCAAAGGTGTTCGATCGGGTTGAGGTCAGGGCTCTGTGCAAGCCAGTCAAGTTCTTCCACGCCAATCAACAAACCATTTCTGTATGGACCTCGCTTTGTGAAAGGGGGCATTGTTATACTAAAACAGGAAAGGGCCTTCCCTGAACTGTTGCCATAAAGTTGGAAGCACAGTATCGTCTAGAATGTAATTGTATGCTGTGGCGTTAAGATTCTCCTTTACTGGAACTAAAGGGCCTAACACGAACAAAATAGAAAAAAAGCCCCAGACCATTATTTCTCCACCAAACTGGGGTAGTTAGCGTTCTTCTGGCATCTGCCAAAACCAGATTTGTCTGTCGGACTGCCAGATTGTGAAGCGAAATTCATCAATTCATCAAACGCGTCTCCACTGCTCCAGAGTCCAATGGTGGTTACACCATTCAGCCCGACTCTTGGCATTGCGCATGGTGATCTTAGGCTTGTGTGCGGCTGCTCGTCCTTGAAAACCCATTTCATGAACCTCCCAATGAACTGTTCTTATACTGACGTTGCTTCCAGAGGCAGTTTGGATCTCGAGTGTTGCAACCAATGACAAATTATTTTTTACATGCTTCAGTGGTCCCATTCTGAGATTTGTGAGGCCTACCCCTAAGCAACTGAGCAGTTGTTGCTCCGAGACATTTCCACTTCACAATAACAGCACTTACAGTTGACCGGGACAGACATTTGACAAACTGACTTGTTGGAAAGGTGGCATCCTATGACGGTGCCATATTGAAAGCCACTAAGATCTTCAGGAAGGCCATTCTACTGCCAATGTTTGGGTATGGAGATTGCATGGCTATGTGCTCAACTGTATACACCTGTAAACAACGGGTGTGGCTGAAATAGCCGAATCCACTAATTCAAAGGGATTTCCACATACTTTTTTATATATAGCGTACTGTCGCAGATTCTATCCCATTCCTTTGAAATTGCTCAGACACAGAAAATGTAGTTCAAATTGATGATATTAGCTCGTTTGCTTCCAGCAAGTTAAGATCAGCTCAGCATAACAAAAACAACCACCTACTTTCCTTTCAAATCTTAGTTACCAAATCAACCAATGAGATCAAATATCCAGTCAATAGTGTTCAGAGGTATCAATAGGTAATGAACCAGGTGTCAAGGTTTCCATTAACGAACCAATAGAAGCACCCATAAGGCCTATATGTCTGAAACAACCTGAAAATATTGGTGCAGAGTTCTGGTCCGCAACCCAAATGGCACCTTCTTCCCTATATAGAGCACTTCTTTTGACCAGGGCCTATAGGACCCAGTGAACGAGTGCTCGATCAAGTTCTGCACTTCCCTTCATAGATTTAAAAAGGAAAGCACTGGCATAAGAGAGATTGTGGAAACTCCCCAGCTCATGCTTACACCAATCCAATGCTTTGAAATGTGTGGAGAGAAGTAAGGTAACTGACAATAAAATTGTATTCTTTTCACAGAAATGTGGGTTTGCGTTATAAAACAATTCCTATTGAGTGCACATTTTAGTAGAACTGAGATTCAGGCATTCTGGGATGATAGTTGAAAAAAGTGGAGACTCACCGGTCTTCTCTTTGATCTCACACAGAACGCTGAAGAGGGCAGGCTTCATTCTGTGACAATTCAGGGCGTGTTTCCTGCCGGCAAGAAAGGAGAGAGAGCGAGAGAGGGAGAAGAAAGAGAGTGAGGAAGAGAGGGAGTTGGAGGTAAGATTAGAATATATGCCTGCTTGTCCTAGTCATTTCATAGCATATGCCGCGCCATGGAAAAGCGAGTTAAATTAGAGTCGATGAGGTTCGTCCATCCAGCATTGATCTAGTAGTGCAAGGTTCTGTATTAATGGACTTATAAAAGCTCATTTAAAAAAAGTAGTTGTATTATCACACACTCATTGAGCTTAATATCTTGGTCCCCCATAGCACTGTTAACAAGTTACCGCCAAAGCCATGTTACTTTTATACACACAGTAATTTTTGGATGAAAGCATACTCTGCTGAACATCCACTCAGCGACACTTGACTTTTAATTATATTATAAACTCTCAATTAGAAAATTAAATTATGCAAACACAAACTAAAAATGGGCCAGGCGCCATCACTGGTAGACCAGGACCTTATTACTAACGAGCACGCAGGGCATGTGCCCTGGGGCCCCAACCTCCAAGGGTACCCATCCAAATGATTATTATTTACGGCGGCGGGCACCCAAACAAAACTTAGTTAGGTACCCAATACTGCTCGGATAGCATATAAACACGGCATAAGCCATGGCAAAATGTTTAGAAAAGCAGGAAATTTGCTTTAAAACGGCTAAATTATCTCTCAACCTCATTGCAAAATGTGTAGGATTACCACTGGTAGTCATTGCAAAGACTGCGAAGCTGCATGCGGCTCTGGAATTTAAATGGCAGCTCATGAAAATTCTATTTTAGTAGGGGGTCCTTGCCCAGGGGCTCATAATATTTAGGAGGCATTGACAATAAAGTTTGAAAATCCCTGACAAAACACACACACAGAAACATGACTCACATATTCTTCATTGCTCTGATCTGTGCAGCGTCAGTGAAGAGCTTAATATTGAGCCCTTCCAAAGTGTCATGATAACTCCCTAGAGCTGTGATCCTCAACTGAAGGGAACCTTTATGATTTTTTTTTTTTTTTTTTTTTTTTTTTTTTTCATCTATGCCTATTTACAAAACATCTCATACTCAAACTCATGAAATACATTGGGGAATCACGTGCTGAAATATGCAACAGCTAAAACATACAGTCATGGATTTGATGGATAAAATAAATTGACCAAAAAATACAGGTCAAAATAATACTACCCAAAAGGGGAGCATGACAAAGGTAAAAAGGTGTTCAACTGATGAGCTGTTTTGAAACATTCCCGACACAGGCATCAGAGAGAAGGAAACAACCATGATACAACATATGAATGAGTAGGCAACGCCTAACCTCAACACCAGTTGTGTCCATGTAGGAGGCCTAACCTCGGCTATATCATATGGGGAAATGCGTGAGTATTTATACGCTGAGAAGAAGTGTATTTTGATGTGTCTGCCGATAACGAGGGAATCGCTCGTGACATTACTTGTTCGAGCGAGTGCATAATTGTGTCCACCTGTGTGTCAGTCTTAATTCTATATTTTTATGTAACCTTTAATTACACAGGTTTGTCTCACTGAGCAACATGTTTTATTTTGCAAGTTAGAGGATTTGAGTGGGAGGGGGGCCATGGAGGGAGATGGGGGTCAGGGGGGTATGAGCAGGAGCTGGTGTGGTGCTCGTGCTCTCATGGGGCATGCAGTCAGTCCTGTGGGTCCTGTACACTACTGACCTGTGCTGGAAGTTGAGTGGCAGGCCACCCCCTGCCGTGCCCCCCCCAGCTCCCCCTCCCTCTGCGGGGTCATCCGATCCGCCCCAGTGCGCCGGCGACTCCTCTGGCCAGCATCTGGATATGGGGTAATAGGGGGAGAGGGTGAGGGGCGGGCAGGACAGGTTGAGTGGTAGTGCACTAGTATGGCACTGTTGTTGTCGTCGTTTCCTCCTCATTTGTTATCTCCGATGCCACCCCAGATAGAAAAACAGCCATCCTACCACACTGGGTCAGACCCGGTACATAGTGCACCAGCAGGGCACTGTGCTGTCCAGCCATCTCATCTGTTCTCTCCTGCCACCCAGCCCAGACAGTCCCCCTCCCCAGGTCAGTATAAGAGCTATGTATGCATGCATGCATGCATGCAAGCAAGGGGCCCCACAGGTGGCATGCATGGGCTAGGCAGGCTACATTTGATGGCGTGTCGCGTGTGCAGAGATACGCCAAAAATAAAGTGGAGGTCACCTCTTTGGCCCTCTCGTCTAAAGTTTGAGTGATAGGAGAGCAATTAGTCCAAAATCAAAGGCTAAAATGTAAATCATAGGATTGAATAGGCCTTTATCAGACCATCTAAAATCATGGACTAGGGCTAATCCATGATGGGCTATATCATGTCCAAGTCGAAAACAGTTCATTGACTTTCTCCATCTTGCTGCTGTATTGAAATACGTAATTAACTTTCATCCCTGGCACATTTTCAAATGTATACTGTGTTTGTATTTTGTTAAACTTTCAAATAAAAAATAAATAAATCTAGCCTACCTCTGCTGAGAGAAACTACTAGTGAGTAATTTCACTGATCTAGAGCATCTCAGGTCTTCAGACCTGCATATACAACTAATTAGGGTTGTCACGATACTCAGCGGTATCATGGCAAAAAAAAAAAAAAACATGAAGCGGACTACATTTTCTAAAGAAAACAGTCCTAATGCTGAAAACAAATAGCCTTACGTTGTCACCCATAATCATGTTTATTTCCCAAGCTATAGCACACAATATTTTACATGCAGTAGATTTTTCTTAAAGGACCCAAGAGTTCAGTCTGATACTGGTATCGTGACAACCTTACACCTCAGAATAGGCTTTAGCTGCTGCCTAAGAGTTTGACTCCATCCTCAGATGAGAAGGCCGGAGACATGTAAACAACAGGAGTAGGAGTGGTGGTAGAACTCCTTTAGGAGTGCCAGAGCCGCATGCTCGGTCTATACTAGGGCAAACATTAAGAGCCTTCTTGACGGACTCATTGCATCCCTTCTCAGAAAAATGTTGCCTATGTTTAATTGTTCCAAAAATGCTATCCAAGTCAGAGTACTGGTGGTGTGGTGCAACTCTTTAATTAGTACCAGAGATGCCCTGATATGGATTGGCATGCTGTAGTCTGGTAGGGGGTGGGAATTATAAGTATCCTCTTGATTAGAGGTCGACTGATGAAGATTTTTCAAGGCCGATGCCGATTATTGGAGGACAAAATAGCCGATACCGATTAATCGGACGATTTTTTAAAAATGTATTTATTTGTAATAATGACAATTACAACAATACTGAATGAACACTTATTTTAACTTAATATAATACATCAATAAAATCAATTTAGCCTCAAGTAAATAATGAAACATGTTCAATTTGGTTTAAATAATGCAAAAACAAAGTGTTGGAGAAGAAAGTAAAAGTTCAATATGTGCCATGTAAGAAAGCTAACGTTTCAGTTCCTTGCTCAGAACATGAGAACATATGAAAGCTGGTGGTTCCTTTTAACATGAGTCTTCAATATTCCAGGGTAAGAAGTTTTAGGTTGCAGTTATTATAGGAATTATAGGACTATTTCCCTCAATACCATTTGTATTTCATTAACCTTTGACTATTGAATGTTCTTATAGGCACGTTAGTATTGCCAGTGTAACAGTATAGCTTCCGTCCCTCTCCTCGCTCCTCCCTGGGCTCGAACCAGCAACACAACGACGATTAGCGCGCGCTAACTAGCTAGCCATTTCACTTCGGTTACACGAGCCTCATCTCGGGAGTTGAGAGGCTTGAAGTCATAAACAGCGCAATGCTTGACGCACAACAAAGAGCTGCTGGCAAAACGCACGAAAGTGCTGTTTGAATGAATGTTTACACGCCTGCTTCTGCCTACCACCACTCAGTCAGATACTTGTATGCTCAGTCAGATTATATGCAACACAGGACACGCTAGATAATATCTAGTAATATCATCAACCATGTGTAGTGATTATGATTGATTGTTATTTATAAGAGAAGTTTAATGCTAGCTAGCAACTTACCTTGGCTTACTGCATTCGAGTAACAGGCAGTCTCCTTGTGGAGTGAAACGAGAGAGAGGCAGGTCGTTATTGAGTTGGACTTGTTAACTGTAAGGTTGCAAGATTGGAGCTGACAAGGTGAAAATCTGTCGTTCTGCCCCTGAACAAGGCAGTTAACCCACCGTTCCTAGGCCGTTACTGAAAATAAGAACGTGTTCTTAACTGACTTGCCTAGTTAAATAAAAAAAATATACATATATTTTTTAAATAAGAAAATCGTCCCCCAAAAATACCGATTTCCGATTGTTATGAGAACTTGAAATCGGCCCTAATTAATAGGCCATTCCGATTAATCGGTCGGTCGACCTCTACTCGATGGACTAATCCAATCCCAGACTCAAAAAAAAAGAAAACAAGCTAGGCCTACCTAATCATGTGCCGAAAAATGCTAGGCAAGTAAAAAATAATACATTTTAAAAAAATGAACCAACTGCTTAACTCTGAACATCTCTCAGACACAGAGTATAAATCTATAGCACAGACATCCAAAAACTCACAACCACATCATGCACACACCATAGACATTGAGGAAAAAAAAAAAAAAGAGGTCTTCAACATTGTACACACACAAACATTATTTTGGGCCTAATTTTTTTCTTGAACACGTATTCCAGTTAGTTACGTTTTCAAAGTTATACCCTTAACAGTAAAAGGTAATATCCTTGAGTTCATCACAATCATCATAAGCTGTGGGTGTAGCGTCCAGCATCCCCATCTCATTAATAGAAACTAGATTTTCGGACAGCTACACTCCCGTACACGTTTTAGGAGAATTGATTGCACCCCTTGCAAAATGAAAAGGATGCACACCACGAGGACGGGAGGGAGTGAATTAATTAAGAGAACCAGGTGGTCAAATGTGTGGTGGAAAATCACTAGCAAATGATATCACACACACTGGTCTCGTATTGGGACAGCCGGGTCTTTTGTTCACAATTCTGAACCCCCCCCCTGAATTCAGCTGACCTACAGCTCCTCAAAGTCACATGGCATATGAATATGGGCAATTTGCTTATTGTCATGCACACACACCAAGAGTCATGATATGCAAACATATATTATGCATGCATTAACAAGTGAAGTGAAAGACCTAAAATATTAATGATTGCTCTGTCAAAACAAGTGACTGATTAACATGTCATATAAATACACCATGCTATTATATTTCCATAGCCATGTTGATGTGTCATATCAGATCTGGCAATAGAAATAACTTTTACAAGCCCACACAAGTGAAGTCCCTCCAACATTTTAACTAACGACCATTTGAATTTCAAAAGATCACCGACAGCGATGGCTCAATTAAAGGCAACCTGATTATCTATGCTAATGACTATGTTGGAGATTAATAAAGTGTATGTATGTGTCCAAACGTGCACCCTATATAGTGCAATATGCAAAAAAAAAATGGTGCACTATATAGGGAATACGGTGCCATTTGGGACGCATTCCTAAATGGTCCTTGCTATCTGGGTTCTTTAGGACGTCCTTACCACATGGATGTTAGCCATTTTAAATTTTAAGGTAAGAGTTAAGGTTCGGTAAGACTTATGGGATCCCGGATAGCACTAACACACCATTTATCTAGCAGGGCTAACAATTTGGCAGGCCTGTGATGGGAACAAATGGTTTGATTGCGCTTGCATGTGTTCAGTGATGTAACCAAAAATATTGAAAAAAAAAACCTAAAACTAAATTAATGCTAATGTAATTGAAAGAGGAAAAGTAACTTCACAACCTTCATCCACTTTTTATTTAAAAAATGGTGGTCTGACACACACCTTCATTAGGATGTAGGTTGAACAATCATAGATAGTACAATCTGTCAAGATTAAATAATAACCCTTAGCAGAGTTAAACAAGTTGAAATGTGTCTTTAAAAGTGTGAACTGAAAATGTATTTATACTACACGCACTACTGTCACATGGCATGGTCATTTGACGACAGCCAAAAACGTGTTTAAACTTAACACATTGGGGAAAACTTCAGCTTTCATGTAGTCATGCCCACTCTTCAAGAGATCGAGGTGAACCGACAAGGTATCATAGATCTGAATGTTACATTTTACATAACCCGGGTAACACTGTTTGCCCTGGCTTTCCAACTACCTAGGAGCTAAATCAGACGTGCTATTTGCATAGTTGAAGTCAGGAAATGTACACTGGGGTTGGAGTCATTAAAACTTGTTTTTCAAACACTCCACACATTTCTTGTTAACAAACTACAATTTTGGCAAGTCGGTCAAGACATCCACTTTGTGCATGACAAGTCATTTTTACAACAATTGTTTAGAGGGATTATTTCACTGTATCACAATTCCAGTGGGTCAGAAGTTTACAAACACTAAGTTGACTGTGCCTCTAAACAACTTAGAAAATTTCAGAAAATTATGTCATGGCTTTAGAAACTTCTGATTGACTCAAATGATGTCAATTAGCCTATTGCAGGTGTACCTGTGGATGTATTTTCAAGGCCTACCTTCAAACTCAGTGCCTCTTTGCTTGACATCATGGGAAAAAACAAAAGAAATCAGCCAAGACCTCAGAGATAAAAAAAATAAAAATAAAAAAATAAATAATTGTAGACCCCACAAGTCTGATTCATCCTTAGGAGCAATTTCCAAATGCCTGAAGGTACCACGTTCATCTGTCAAAACAATAGTACGCAAGTATAAACGCCATGGGACCACACAGCCATCATACCGCTCAGAAAGGAGACGTGTCCTGTCTCCTAGAGATGAACGTACTTGGTGCAAGAAGTGCAAATCAATCCCAGAAGAGCAGCAAAGGACCAGCAAAATCTTGGAGGAAACAGGTACAAAAGTATCTATATCCACTGTAAAACGAGTCCTATATCAACATAACCTGAAAGGCCGCTCAGCAAGGAAGAAGCCACTGTTCCAAAAACGCTGTAAAAAAGCCAGACTATGGTTTGCAACTGCACATGGGGACGAAGATCGTACTTTTTGGAGAAATGTCCTCTGGTCTGATGAAACAAATATGGAACGATTTGGCCATAATGACCAATGTAATGTTTGGAGGAAAAAGGGTGAGGCTTGCAAGCCAAAGAACACCATCCCAATTGTGAAGCACAGGGGTGGCAGCATCATGTTGTGGGTGTGCTTTGCTGCAGGAGGGACTATATTATATTGAAGCAACATCTCAAGACATCAGTCAGGAAGTTAAAGCTTGGTCGCAAATGGGTCTTCCAAATGGACAATGACCTCAAGCATACTTCCAAAGTTGTGGCAAAATGACTTAAGGACAACAAAGTCAATGTATTGGAGTAGCCATCAAAGCCATGACTTCAATCCCATAGAAAATGTGTGGGCAGAACTGAAAAAGCCTGTGTGAGCAAGTAGGCCTAAAACCTGACTCAGTTACACCATCTCTGTCAGGAAATGGGCCCCCAACTTATTGTGGGAAGCTTGTGGAAGGTTAACCGAAACGTTTGACCCAAGTTAAACAATTTAAAGGCAATGCTACCAAATACAAATTTAGTGAATGTAAACTTCTGACCCACTGGGAATGTGTAGAAATAAAAGCATGAAATAAATCATTCTCTCCTATTATTCTGACATTTCACATTCTTAAATTAAAGTGGTGATCCTAATTGCCCAAAAACAGGGAATTTTTACTAGGATTAAATGTCAGGAATAGTGAAAAACTGGGTTTAAATGTATTTGGCTAAGGCATATGTAAAATACCGACTTCAACTGTAACTGTACATCAAAACATGAACTCAGGCAAAGATGCCACGATGTGTGAAAACCACAATGCAATGAGAGATGTTCTAATCTTGAGCTGTAAAATAGGAGCCTAACGTTAACTCTTTAGTCCAAAGATCTTGGCTCTGCCAATTGCGGTACGTTTCTAGAAACATAGAGCAGTCTTTCATATCACATCAAAACATTTTTCACAAATGCTAAATTTACACTTGATGTATACTGCTTTAACCGGTTGTAACAGTTGCAGCCGAAAGTATTTTTCAGTGACAACACGTTTGTGTGGCGTCAGTCTTCTGTTTACACACAGGTGTTTGGATACGCTGCCAATTAGCACAGGTAGTCAACTGTCTTCCGTAAAACAAGCGCTTTAACTTGGCCACGTGGGATCCCTAAAGCACAGTTAAAAGACACCATTGTCACTAGGCGTTAAAGGTGGTTAGCATCTATGAATGGGCTAAACCAGGGATGTCAAACTAATTTTGTCCCAGGGCCGCATTCTGTCTTCAACGAGGTACGGAGAGCTGCACTGAAAATGTTATTTCCTTGCCTTCAAAAATCGGAATTTGATGCTCCCTGACTGTTTAGCTTTAATTTGTGATTTTCTTTGAGAGCTCGACACAGTCAAACTGTATGAGTGTAGCTCCATTATCATTTATACAGTTAAGATTTTGTTTTAGTAATTTAAAGTATTTTGACTGTTTTCCTCCGCAAAAATAAAAACGTTTTTACTCAACGCTGATTGGACCCCTCGTGGGCCGGATATGGTACCTGGGCTGTATGTTGGGCACCAATGGGCTAGGCTATATTAAATATGTGTGTATGTGTGAGGAACCTGCTTCCTTTATTCCTCCATTAAATTAGTCAAATTAAATCTGACAAACCACAAGTGACTGAATAAAGCAGCGTGCATCACATCAAAAAAATCCAACATTGTACTGTACCAGGCAACAAGCGAGCAACAGAACACAAGACGAAAACATTACCAAAAACAGTCTCATCTTCGCTCCAAATGTCCCTCGCAACTCGTTTCTTACCTGGCCTGCGCCTCGTCCAGGCTTTCGTCTGTGATGGCCATGATCTGTTGTAGAATATCCCCAATGTCTTGTTGAGGATGACCGAGCTGTTTCCTAACCGAGTCTGGGTTGCCAACGTCGCCTTGTGATAACCCGCCGAGTCCGCTGAGACCCGCCAGCATTCGCGTTTGATCATCCATAGCTACTTAAAAAAAACGTAGGTCCTTTCCTCACAATCGAATTAACACAATTAGCCAGATAGCTAGCTAACAATGAAACCCCCAGCACAAATCATACGCCACTGTCTGATAGTAATTAATTACAGCCAGCTAACGTTAGTTAATCTAAAAATAATTCCAAAGCAGTTCCACATTCAAACGATTTGTGCTACTCGCCGATGTCAATAACCCAGGCAAGCTGCTATAGCGAATAAATGCTGCTAGCCAAACAACTGTCAAGCTAGCTGTGTAGCCCTAAGAAATATACAGGGGGGGAAAAAGCAACCGACACATGCACCTAAGTAGGGAGCTGGCAGACAGCGCCTCGCGCTAATACAAGAAAATCGTTATGTCCGGCAAATAAAATATGCATTCAAAATAATGCAAAAAATAAAGATAAAACAAAATGTGGCAACACCTTGCTAGCTAGATGTATACATCAATAAATCACACTCGCGGTGGTTCAGAAGGGGCTTATCGAAAAAAGAGTATTGTTTACCCAGACAGGGAAAAAGCTGCGCGAGGACCAGTGTGCGTCGTTCACATACTAGCTCGCGCTAGCTGGTATAGCTAATGACCAAATTAGCTGGCTAAGTAGCCAGTTAGCTAGACACTTTTTCTGCAGAAAACAAACTCGTATGGCATCGGTAAAGAAAATAACTGATTGACTATAATTTGATAACACTAGCTATGCAAATAACAGGCAACATGTGGGTTTTAGATAACTATGCTGGCGCAAGTAAATAACGCTAAGTTAATACATATATATATTTTTAAGTGGGACCACAATGCTGAAGCTCAAAACATAGCTAAGCTGATGTGTGCTAAAATAGAATCACATCATCATCGCAAAAATGTAGCAAGTGGGCAATGCTAGTTAATAAGGCAACGACACTGGCATGCTAAATAGTTAGCTAACAGGATGATCACCCGTGTATTTTCACGGGTCCTCAGTGGGAGTCACTCTCCTCCCACATAAAAACCACGTTTGAGGAAAAAAATGTTTGCTGAAAGTTATAATGGCATTTTCCACCGGTCAGCCACGGCAAGTTGAATTCCATTACATTCTCGGCTGCAGTAGAGTGTGTGTTTTCTCTGATCCTTTTATTTTTGCAGGACAAAGGTTGGCGTTTCCTCCCTTCTGCTCACAGCAAACTGACTATACAATATCGCGCGTTCAATTCATAATGCAAATGCGTCACCGCACCTAGGCTGTCAGATCTTATTGATGAGATATTTACCGTCCATTTTATTGAAATATTTTCCTGTTTCATATAAACTAATCCTGGGCGACATGAACAACTTCAGTCGCCTATTTTAGACTTTCGTTTTGAACCACTTCCCTGACATGCAGATGACCCATGTCATCTGTATGACCCTGAACAGTGTTAGCCCACTGAGCTAAGGCTGGCAATTACGCATTCAGGTTACAGGCATGGTTTCTATTTATGTCAAAGCACTTCAAGGAAGCACTTCTGCTACAATAGTATACTGCCAAGAGGTCTTAACCCCAGTTGCACAGGTGATACACTACATTTGCAGGGGGCAGATCAAGGGGATGAGTTTGAATAAGTGTACTTATTGGACTTGGCTAAGTGTCAGTCTGACACAATTGTAATTAGTAGTGCAAGCTTTCTTTACTGTCAAGATCACCTCAACCCTGAACTGTCAATCGATTGAATTACCACCACGCTCAACCCATTGACCAAATCAATGACTGAATCATATAGTACTGGGACCAATATTGAAGCATCTCATTAATCTACAAAAAAAAGTCAAATTGGAACAAATCACACCAAATAGGCCACTATTAAACAGGGTGTGTTCAGAAACATCCAATGAATGAAACTTCCTGTCTTTTAGTGTGAGAAATATGGACAGCACAGATTGAATACAAGCATCAATTTTTTATTACAAACGTGGATGTTTTTGCTGTCATTTATCACTCAGATGAGAGAGCAGCTCCACTTGATGAATTGGGAGACTGAATAGACATGGAGGGAAGGCTGACTGCTGTGCTGGAATGATGGGTGTATACACCACAAAGGGGAGTGCACAGGACAAAACTGGCTGTGGATTATGCTGATGCTCAGCGCATCCCACTTCTACAGTCTATGCCTAATCAATCTGAAGTTAGAGAAGGGAGAGGGGGTAGATTTCTACAAAGACCTGGCCTAACAGGGAGAAAAAAAAGCATTTTTACAGCACCAACAGGCATTTACACATCAGAAGTAGGCCCAGGCCTGTTATGGGTCACAAGAAACCATCACGTTTAACCCTGTTTATTTGAATACATTTTTGGTCCATTTGCAAACTCTATATTGTAAGAGTAATGTTAAGCAGTGATGTCAAAACATCTAAATAAACTATACATGATCAATAAAGTAATCCATATTTTGTATCTAGTGCTGTTATTTTCCTATTTATATTCCTTCTGTTCTGTGAATGTTTTCTCCAGTGCCTGAATGTGTCTTGACTACTTTCAATTTGTAAGCAGGAGAAGCCCTCTCTCATCCCACAAGCACCCAGCCTTATGTTAATCTAAAAAAATAATCACTCTTGCCGTGCACCACCCTCCCTCCGTGATTCCCCAGCACTCACAGTCACAACCTCACTTTTCTCCCACTCCTCTATCCTTTCATTCTTACTATGCGCGCCCCCCCACTGCAAGAACAACCCACAGAAAATATGTATGTTTGTAATACAGCAATAAGAAGAAATATCATGGTGATTTGAGTCAGTAGGTGCAAGGCACCTTTCCTATTTGGTGGTCAGAACTTGAACCTGTCCGATTCCTTTTACACAATTTCTTAAAAAACAGACATCACATTGTTCATGCAAGTGTAACCCTATTGACTGTTAAACTTCTGAGGAAATATTCCTCGTTGGGGCCACGTTGTTGTTCATCATGTTTCTCCTGGTAAGAGGAAGGCTCAACCTTATAACATGAAAGATGGTGAGCACTGAAGATGTGATAGTGAGAGATTGAAAAAGGAAGGGAGGGTTATGACACACCAGGCATAATGTCAGGCCTTCATTCTGCGCCAGTGACCCGGTGAAAAGAAAGGGAGTCAATATGAGGTGGGGGAGGGGCCTCCTCCCTGATGGACAGGAGAAGGGACAGAGGAAGACAGAAGTGCTGGAGGAGAGAAAAGAGGACTGAAAAGATTGAGGGACAAGAAAGGGGCAGGGAGTAAAGTATTATACAAGGGTGTGTTGAGAGAACTATCAAGTTGTGTACAGAGAATTCTTCCCCTTGTTACACACTGAAACCAAGAGATGATTCAAAGGAGTTGGGATGGAATAATGGTTTCACATTTCCTTGTTTATGAAGGGTTAAAAACACACACAGGATTGGACCTGGTCTTAAAACAACTGTTTCAATGGTCAGAAAATGCAAGACAAAATCAGATAATTACTGTTTAATTTTTTTTTACAAGAACAGACAAGAATGTACAGGAAAATTAAGGAAAGCAGGTACCTTACAAAACTAACCCCAAAATTCATCCACTGCAAGTTCATATTTTTCTCTACATCTTTTACTGTAGGTGAATATTCATTAGCTATTTAAATAAAAGAATGAGATCGCCCTCTGGTGGCCAACAGCATACGTTTCGTATGGAGACCGGTATCCGTCAGCACCCATAGCACTCTGGACAAAAGTCGGGCACTATATAAGGAATGGGGTGCTATTTGGGAGGACCCAAATTGTATAGTGGTGGAATAGAATAGATAGAAAGTTTTAGCAGAAATAATCCACATTCTTCCCGTGAAGAAAGATACCAGAGACATATTTACAAACAACCACAAGCCACCACAGAGAACAGCTAAATTATGGAGCCATGGGTAGAGTTAAGACATTACATAAATACAGAAAAAGCCAGACTGATCTTTCTCATTGGTTTCATCCAGGTTCACTCAATGAATGACCTAAGGTCACAATAGAGTCTGTGCTATTAAAGGTGTGCCTTGTCCTGCTTGTACAAAGCCAGAATTCAGTTTGCTTAGTTATCTTTTTTTGCCATGAAAAACCTAGTTTGGTTGTACCATGATACTGTATTGCGATAACCCTAAAACAGAGGTACTAGAATTATACGGTGGATGATGTGTTGGTTGATAGAGGATACGGGTCCTGCCAGTAGATCTCTGACTGGGTCAGAGGAGAGATACTGGAATCCCACATCAGCCGCTGATGGGAGCAGATGTACACACTTAATACATGATCACAACAAATACATTTAATAAACAAAGAGAATATACTCACTAGGCTGCAGGTAGCCTAGTGGTTAGAATGTTGGACTAGTAACCAGAAGGTTGCTGGATCAAATCCCCAAGCTGACAAGGTAAAAAAAAGAAAAATCTGTTGTTCTGCCCCTGAACAAGGCAGTTAGCCTACCAGGGAACAGTTGGTTGTCATTGAAAATAAGAATTTGTTCTTCACTGATGTGCCTAGTTAAATAAAGGTTCAATAAAAACAATTTAAAAGGGGCAGCGCAGTTAAAAATGTGATTTCCAATTTTTAAATGCTTCCACGCAGGTCGAAATAACACAGAAATGGTTAATTATGATAATGCCCTTTTAGGAAGAGCTGTTTGAAAAACAAATGCCTGGAATTTCAGCCCACATCATGACTTCACAAGGTGATCTGCTTATAATAGACCAATGACTGTTCATCTGGGCAGGGGGGGGGGGGGGGGTAGGCTCTAGACCATCCTATCAGGGATGTGTATGCAAATATCTTAATTTGCTTCATAACACCCACAGGATCAGACTGAACATTTCAACAGCAAAACGAGGCTCAGGAAATAAAATGATCAAAATAGTTATTCATTAAATAAACAGTGATGATTTAAAGACCTTTAATAAGTCAAGTGTTCAGCAGGGAGAAAACATTTTGAAACAGAAGGGGAAGGTACTACCTAAATTGAAACAGATTTGAATTTGTTGCAAAGGTTCTGCCCTTACTGAACACGACCCTGAGAACCACTACAGCCATCCATCCATACAGACATGCCCTTGCCCAATCTGCTGCTTGTCTCATTCACCAGTAGCTGAGCCTGTTCCTGTCTGGACTGCAGCTCCCTGACCATCTTACACTGGGTGTCCATCTATGTAGGAACAGATGTTTTTTATTACGTGCAACTCACATTTTAAGAGGGTGATAAGCGTTTCACAACTTCAACAGGAATAAAAAAACGGCATTCGATATGCACTCATTTACAACAAAAGCCAGGGCAGCACCGTGGTTGAGGCAAACAAACTCGGGCTGGGCGATATGGCCAAAATATGGCAATACTTTTGTATTAAAAAGATAAATACAATTTCTTGATATGCTTTATGAGTAGTGCATGACTAGCATGGCAACATATGAATTCTAAGTGTTTTATTGGGCCTTTCTCCATTCTGGTTGAACAATATAAAACAAAGCAAGGCGTTATTGTGACAGGGTATGAACCAAATGTCGGTCAGTGTTTTCCAGTGGATCCTAATTAGAGGTTACGTTTCATGCACTCTTACTTGATGTAGCTAAAATATTAATGTGTTATACATTTGGAATTTTATTTAACTTCGCAATTCAGTTAAGAACAAATCCTTATTTACAATGACGGCCTACACCAACCAAATCCGGACGACGCTGGAGCAATTGTGCGCCGCCTTATGGGACTCCCAATCACGGCTAGTTGTGATACAGCCTGGAATCGAACCAGGGTGTCTGTAGTGACGCCTCAAGCACTGAGATACAATGCCTTTGACAGCGGCGCCACTCGGGAGCCCCGGCGTTGCCTAGTCCTCTCAGATTTAGAATATACCATTGTACAAACACACTGGTATCAGCACAGATAGATATTTCACCGGACGTATAAATGTGAAGTATCCGCTTGGCGTTTCCACTCACTGGAAGTCCACTGGCCAGCAGGGGGAGAAGATGGATTTTGGCTGACATTCTACAATTTCTCATCAACTGAACATTTGATCTCAATACAGATCTGTTCCCAAAACTATTAAATCGGTTATGAACAGAGCGGAGTACCCTTTGCAAAAGTAAAAAATAAATGTATTTTTTTTAGGAGTGCAAAGGGGAATTGAGTTATTGCACACTTCAGAGTAGGCGTTCCCTAAGGGAAATATGCAAACGCAGGTTAGAACACGCCAACAGGATCGCGCTAGCTCGTGTTTGGCTCTGCCCACTGACTCAATTGTTCCCATTGGAAACAGGTTGTGGTCCATCTTGGTTTAGTTGTAAAAATCTTTGGTATCAGGCTAGCTTAGTAGCTATTTGCAGATAACAATTTGTTTGAGGCACAAATCAACAAACAAAAAATGTCAAACCATTTGCAGACACTAAGATACAAACTAAAAGTGTAATTGTAGAATGTTTGGATTTACATAAAGCAAAGTGGAAAGCAGCATAGTTGTCAACATCTTGTTGCATCTGAAGCGTTGACCATGCAGACAGTCACTGCGAGTGAACGGCTAGTATTTTAACTTGACTCGTGGAAGAGCAAAAACAAGTCTCCTTGAGTGACAATTGGCTGGCTGTGTGTGGAAGGAGAGAAGACTCAAATAGCAAACTATAAAAACTGACATTACACACGGAGGAGTGGAGTAACATTTAAACAAATCAAACATTAAAAATACTGGTATACAAAGGTAAACTAAAGACCCAAACTCATCTGCATCAATACCAGTATTAGATTAATTAATTTAACACACAAGGGTGTGATAAAGATGGAAGAAAAAATAATTGCTCTACCCTGAAGGCAAGTGTGGACACTGTTCACACATTAGTCAAAAATGTTTTTATTGCATTGGAACTATAATGTGTGCACTGCAGCTACCATCTTACCTTGAGCATGGGACATGGAACACTGAGGGGTGAATTCTAACTTCCACTTCAGTCAAATGTGTAATTACTCGTAGTCGATCATTGTAGTCCTTCAACTTTAAGCATCAGCTGTCAGAGCAGCTTACTGATCATTACACCTGTACACAGCGCATCTGTAAGTAGACCACCCAACTACCTCATCCCCATTTTACTTTTTGCACCCCAGTATCTCTACTTGCACATTCATCTTCTGCACATCTCACTCCAGTGTATAATTGCTAAATTGTAATTATTTCACCACTATGGCATATTTATTGCCTTTACATCCCTAATCTTACTACACTTTTCTATTGTGTAATTGACTGTACGTTTGTTTATCCATGTGTAACTGTTGCACTGCTTTGCGTCATCTGGGCCAGGTCGCCGTTGTTCTCATCTGGTCTACCCGTTTAAATAAAGATGAAATAAATAAAAAATGCCATCAATGCATGACTAAGTGGAAATCTGACTTAAATGCAAGTTAAGATTTGCCCAATAGAACATTAAATTAAAAAAACTCCCAAAGGCCTTTTTCCTGGACACAGAGCCAAATACTGGACTATAAAACTATTACGACAGAGATTCTCCATTGAGCTTGCTTTTAGTCTAGGACTAAACTGTGTTCAAGAAACCATCCCCAAGTGGAATACAAGTTTGTCCATATTACCACCAGTTCCACAGTGGACAGTACAGACCGCTGTCTGCGGAGCACTCTGTGGTAATCAGGTTTGTTCTGGATGAGCTGGCTCTGTGAGGACTGAGCCAGGCAGCTAGGGTCTAACATCACCCCATTCTCCAGGCACTGCCCTAATTGCCTGCAAAGGGAAAGATGAGATATACCAACACATTTACACTAGGCAAAAACCACGGTCCTAAAATGGGCTGTAACCAACTCTAGTATCGTTATCATGCCATTCCGAACAATCATTGGGGGAAGATCAGCTTTAATATTACAGATAGATGGGAGCTTCCATCAATGAAATTGTCTGCACAACTTCCAATCCTCCATTCATATATACGTATATGTAAACATACATCCACACAAAATAGAGGTCTACCGATTATGATTTCTCAGTGCCGATACCGATTATTGGAGGGGGAAAGGGCCGATTTAAAAATATTTTAAAAAGCCATTTTTTATTTATTTATTTGTAATGATGACAATTACAACAATACTGAATGAACACTTATTTTAACTTAATATAATACATCGAATCAATTTAGCCTCAAGTAAATAATGAAACATGTTCAATTTGGTTTAAATAATGCAAAAACAAAGTGTTGGAGAAGTAAAAGTGCAATATGTGCCATGTAAGAAAGCTAACGTTTCAGTTCCTTGCTCAGAACATGAGAACATACGAAAGCTGGTGGTTCCTTTTAACATGAGCCTTCAATATTCCCAGTTAAGAAGTTTTAGGTTGTAGTTATTATAGGACTATTTCCCTCTATACCATTTGTATTTCATTAACCTTTGACTATTGAATGTTCTTATAGGCACTTTAGTATTGCCAGTGTAACAGTATAGCTTCCGTCCCTCTCCTCGCTCCTCCCTGGGCTCGAACCAGGAACACAACGACAACAGCCACCCTCGAAGCCGCGTTACCCATGCAGAGCAAGGGAAACAACCACAGGCTCAGAGAAAGTGACATTTGAAACGCTATTAGCGCGCGCTAACGAGCTAGCCATTTCACTTCGGTTACACCAGCCACATCTCGGGAGTTGATATACTTGAAGTCATAAACAGCGCAATGCTTGACGCACAACGAAGAGCTGTTGGCAAAACACACGAAAGTGCTGTTTGAATGAATGTTTACGCGCCTGCTTCTGCCTAACACCGCTCAGTCAGATTATATGCAACACAGGACACGCTAGATAATATCTACCATGTGTAGTGAACTAGTGATTATGATTGATTTGACAAGATACGGTTAATGCTAGCTAGCAACTTGCATTGGCTTACTGCATTCGCGTAACAGGCATTCTCCTTGTGGATTGCACAAGGACTAGTAAACTGTAAGGTTGCAAGATTGGATCCCCCGAACTGACAAGGCGAAAATCTGTCGTTCTGCCCCTGAACGAGGTAGTTAACCCACCGTTCCTAGGCAGTCATTGAAAATAAAAATGTGTGCTTAACTGACTTGCCTAGTTAAATGGAGTAGAAAAAAATTAATAATAAATTACTATATATATATATACACACACACATACAAGATTGGTGTCCAAAAATAACGATTTCCGATTGTTATGAAAACTTGAAATTGGCCATTCTGATTAATCGGTCGACCTTTAGTATATACACGTTTTACATTGTAGAATAACAGTGAAGACATCAAAACTATGAAATAACACATGAAATCAAAATATATTTATATTCTTCAAAGTAGCCGCCCTTTGCATTGACAGCTTTGCACACTCTTGGCATCCTCTCATCCAGCTTCACCTGGAATGCTTTTCCAACAGTCTTGAAGGACTTTGCACACATGCTAAGCACTTGCTAGGCTACTTATCCTCCCCTTTGCGGTTCAACTCATCCTAAACCATCTCAATTCTGTTAAGGTCAGGTGATTGTGGAGGCCAGGTCATGCAGCACTCCATCACTCTCCTTCTTGGTCAAATAGCCCTTACACAGCCTGGAGGTGTGTTGGGTCATTGTCCTGTCGAAAAACAAATTATAGTCCCACTAAGCACAAACCAGATGGGATGGAGTACTGCTGCAGAATGCAGAGGTAGCCATGCTGGTTAAGCGTGACTTGAATTCTTAAAAAAAAATATATATATATAAAAATTTTAAAAAAAAAATCACTGACAGTGTCACCAACAAAGCACCCCATAAAAAAAAAATCACTGACAGTGTCACCAACAAAGCACCCCCACGCCACCTCCTCCATGCTTCATGGTGGGACCCACACATGCATAGATCATCCGTTCACCTACTCCGCGTCACAAAGACACGGCGGTTTGAACCAAAAATCTCAAATTTGGACTCAGACCAAAGGACAGATGTCCACCTGTCCCATGTTCATTGCGTGTGTTTCCTGGTCCAAGCAAGTCTCTTCTTATTGGTGTCTTTTAGTAGTGGTTTCTACACAGCAATTCAACCATGAAGGCCTGATTCACGCAGTCTCCTCTGAACAGTTGATGTTGATATGTGTCTGTTACTTGAACTCTGCAAAGCATTTATTTGGGCTGCAATTTCTGAGGCTGGTAACTAATGAACGTATCCTCTGCAGCAGAGGTAACACTGGGTCTTCCTGTCCTGCAGCAGTCTTCATGAGAGCCAGCTTCATCATAGCGCTTGATAGTGTTTGCGACTGTACTTGAAGAAACTTTCAAAGTTATAGAATTTTTCCTGGATTGACTGACCATGTCTAAAAGTAATGGACTGTCGTTTCTCTTTGCTTATTTGAGCTGTTCATGCCATAATATGGACATTGTCTTGTACCAAATAGGGCGATCTTCTGTATACCACCCCTAACTTGTCACAACTGATAATGTTCAAACGCATTAAGGAAAGAAATTACACAAATTAACATTTAACAAGGCACACCTGTTAATTGAAATGCATTCAAGGTTGAGAGAATGCCAAGAGTTTGCAAAGATGTCAAGGCAAAGGATGGTTATTTTGAAGACTCAAATTGATTTAACAAACACTTTTTTGGTTACATGTGTTATATAGGGATGCACAATATAAAAAATATATATATAAAAATAAATAAAAATAAATAAATAGGTGAACATAACGGAAATCGTCCGATATTAGCTAAAATGCCAACATCAGTATCGGCCAGATATGTAGTTTAATGCCGATGTGCAAAACCAATGTCAAAGCTGACGTGCATACCTATAGGGACATGCGGTAATGACTGTACATAAAATGTAAAGGTGACACATCATTCCTAACCTAACCCACAATGTCTGCTGTGTGGATCGAGCAGTCAACAAGTCGAGCAGTTATTTGAAAGAGTAAGAACATGTCAGCGAGACAACTCAAAGACAAAACTCATTAACACCAAGATAATGAAATTCATTGCCCATTACAAGAAAACGTTCTGTCGTGGATGATGTTGGCTTTCGCGACTGGTCGAGCACAGGTACACACTAACGTTACCAAGTGCGCAATTTTTCAGATGTCGCCCTACCGGAGTTACACAGTAATAGTGTCATTGCTATTAGCTTCACAACATTATATGGAAAGGCGGGCATATTTTTTGAACGGAGCATGCTTATTTAAGATGGCGAGGAAGGCACTTTTAAAGAATAACTATGTATCCTCTGACGGGATGAGGTCAATGTCATTCCAGGATACCCCGGCCAGGTCGATTAGAAAGGCCTGCTCGCTGAAGTGTTTTAGGGAGAGTGTGACAGTGATGAGGGGTGGTTGTTTGACCGCAGACCCATTAAGGATGAAGGCAATGAGGCAGTGATCGCTGAGATCCTGGTTGAAAACAGCAGAGGTGTATTTGGAGGGCGAGTTAGGATGATATCTATGAGGGTGCCCATGTTTACAGATTTGGGGTTGTACCTGGTAGGTTCATTGATAGTTTGTGTGAGATTGAGGGCATCAAGCTTAGATTGTAGGATGGCATGTCCCAGTTTAGGTCACCTAGCAGCACGAGCTCAGAAGATAGATGGGGGCAATCAATTGACATATGGTGTCCAAGGCACAGCTAGGGGCAGAGGGTGGTCTATAGCAAGCGGCAATGGTGAGACTTTTCTGGAAAGGTGAATTTTTAGAAGTAGAAGCTCGAATTGTTTTGGTACAGACCTGCTAGTAAGACAGAACTCTGCAGGCTCTCTGCAGTAGATGGCAACGTCGCCCCCATTGGCAGTTCTTTCTTGTCGGAAAATGTTAGTTAGGGATAGAAATTTCAGGGTTGTTGGTGGTTTTCCTAAGTCAGGATTCAGACATGGCTAAGATATCCGGGTTGGCAGAATGTGCTAAAGCAGTGAATAAAGCAAACTTATGGATTAGGCTTCTAATGTTAACATGCATGAAACCAAGGCTTTTACGGTTACAGACGTCAACAATTGAGAGCACCTGGGGAGTAGGAGTGGAGCTAGGAGGTCCAGGACTGCAGGTCCTGGATTACCCTCCACATCACCAGAGGAAGAGAAGTAGGAGAAGGGTACGGCTAAAGGCTATAAGAACCGGCCGTCTAGCACGTTCGGAACAGAGAGTAAAGGGAGCAGGTTTCTGGGCACAATAGCATAGATTCAAGGCATAATGTACAGACAAAGGTATCGTAGGAAGAGTACATTGGAGGTAAACCTAGGCATTGAGTAACGATGAGAGATAGTCTCCAGAGACGTTTAAACCAGGTGATATCAATGCATATGTGGGAGGTGGAACAACATGGTTGGTTAAGGCATAGTGAGGCTCTACAGTTAAATAAGACAGTAATCACTAACCAGGACAGTAATGGACAAGGGATATTGATATTAGGGAGAGGCATGCATACATAAGTGATCGTATGGGTCCAGTGAGTGGTTGGGCCGGCTGGGGACACGGCGATTCAGACAGCAGGCCGGGGCGAGCGAGCTATGGGGTGGGGTCTGTTTTTGCCGCCTCGAGCTGTGTTGTCGATAGCCCAGTCTTGGAATTAGTAGGTTTCCAAGTACCAGAGGTCCAAGAAACTGGCCGATGGATCAGCTAACAATCCAATATGCTCTAGATAGCTTGCAGGTTGCGGTCAGCAGAATGATCAGGGGACGTCGCACCTGAGGGGCCTGTTGGGGTCCACGAGCAGATTATGTCGGTATTCCAGCCATGAATGATCGGCAGGTTTCCGTGCCCCGTACCAGCAGTAGAAGTTGTCCAAATATTGTAGCCGAGGAGTGGGCTTCAGGAGTAGCCCAGGAGCCATAACCGGGAGATGGGTTAAGCATGGGTAGGCTCCAGGATAGTTGGTGCTTGCTCCGGGACGGAAAGGTTAGCCAGGAGTAGTCAACCTGGGTTGCGGTTAGCTAGCTGCGATGAATCAGATGAAGTGGTTCAGAGTTTGAGGTAGGAATCCGGGGATATTGTACAAACTGGCGAGAGCTTTCCGAGCTAAAGGTTAGCTGATGACCGCTAAGCAGTGGTTAGCTGACTAATAGCTGGCTTGCTTCAGTTGAGGTATTCCAGTTCGGAGGTAAATAGAAATACTTTAACAAAAAAACAGATCCACACCACATCGGGTGAGGTGGGTTGCAGGAGAGTATTTAGAAGTTTAGGAAAAATATTAAAAAGAACGCTAAGAAGAAAAATAAATAAATAAATAATAATAATAAATAAATAAATAAATAAATACACACACACACGGGACGAGACAAGACAAAGACGTCTGACTGCAACACCATCTTGGATTCCTGCATTGTGATTAACAGATCAAATTAACAATTACTTTGTTGATTTTATATAAAACATTTCAATCTCGTTTAGCAATTATGGCATAATTACACTGCTTGTATTAATTTGTATCACTATCAATGACATACTTTTATTTTGAAGGCTGACAGCAAAGTCCACTATTGTGGCAAATCCTTACTGTGGCTAGGTGGCTCCGACCAACATTAAATCAAATAAGAACCGTCTTATAAATTAGGGTTATTTTAGATGACAACTAGCTATATAGGTTAGCTAGCTAACTATAACTACTGAAACAAATGTCGTTTTGCTATGTTTTGGGGGAAGAACATTGTTTGCATCCATGAGCTAGCTAGTTTTTTTTTTTTTTTTAATGACCAGCACTGTAGGTACGCGAGAACTTCACCAGCATCATTGCATACGTATCGTTGTGATATGAAATACCAGTGAGTTTAATCAATATGTAAAATTTGTTAAATTATGTGACGTGCAGACATATTCAGGTCCTGATATGTCAAGCTGTTTTGACATGCAAAGACCCAAATAGCGTTCATTAGAAATCCTGATTGAGAATGAAACGACTGAACAACGAAACAGCACAGCAAGTAAGTGAAAGAAATAGGTTTTGATTATGTTTTACTGGTAATGGGGACATGCGTAAATGCCAACAAAGTAACTTTTTGGTCTGTACACAGCCTGTATTCGAACCAGGGACTGGAGTGATGCCTCTTGCATTGAGATTAGAAGAAGTCGACCGATTATGATTTTTCAAAGCCGATACCGATTGGAGGACCAAAAAAAAACCCGATACAGATTAATCGGACGAGATATATATCTGTAATAATGACAATTACAACAGTGCTGAATGAACAACTTAATATAATACATATAAAATAAATTTAGCCTCAAATAATGAAACATGATCAACTTGGTTTAAATAATACAAGTGTTGAAGAAAGTATTAGTGCAATATGCCATGCAAAAAAGCTAACGTTTAAATTCCATGCTCAGAACATGAGAAAGCTGATGGTTCCTTTTAACATGAGTCTTCAATATTCCCAGGTAAGAAGTTTTAGGTTGTAGTTATTATAGGACCATTTCTCTATACCATTTGTATATTGGATCTTCTTATAGGCATTATAGTATTGCCAGCCAAATCTCAGGAGTTGATAGGCTTTAAGTCATAAACATCGCTGTATTCAAGCATTGAAGGCTGCTGGCAAATGCAGGAAATTGCTGTTTGAATGAATGCTTACGAGCCTGCTGCTGCCTACCACCGCTCTATCAAATCATAGACTTAATTATAATAGAACACAGAAATATGAGCCTTAGGTAAAACCCGGAAACAACCATTTTGAAAACAAAATGTTTATTCCCTCAGTGAAATACAGAACCATTCTGTATTTTAATCGAACAGGTGGCATCAGAAGTCTACATATTGAGGTTACATTGCACAGCCTTCATTGCTATGTCATAATTATGTAAAATTCTGGCAAATTAATTATGGTCTTTGTTAGGAAGAAATAGTCTTCACACAGTTCGCAACGAGCCAGGTGGCCCAACTGCTGCATTTTCCCTGAACCTGTCAATTGAAAGTGACAATTTCCCTAGTGAATATTGCTTACGAACATGAATTTATTTTAACTTAATATGCAGGTTTAAAAAACATATATACCTACTTGTATTGATTTTAAGGTATTGATTTTAAGGCTTTGATGTTTATGGATAGGTGCATTCATTCAACGATTGTGCTTTTTTCACGAATGCGTTTGTTAAATCACCAATTTGGCGAAGTAGGCTGTGATTCGATGATAAATTAAAACGCACTGTGCATTGATGATTTGCAATGTGGTCAGCCTGCCAAGCAGTCTCCTCGGAGTGCAACATAATCGGCGCTCAAAAATGCCGATTACGAAAACTTGAAAATCGGCCCTAATTAAATCGGTCGACCTCTAATTGAGATGCAGTGCCTGAGACAGCTGCGTCCATTTGTGTGTTAACTATACTAGAATGCTTAAAAGGCTGCAATTCTTTTAATAATATCGGTATGGGTTTTTTTTTGGCAAGGAAAATATTGGTAGGTAGTAGGCCAAAAGTGGCACTATTATTCTACAATGTAGAAAATAGTTTTTTTTTTAAACTAAGAAACCCTGGAATGGAGTAAGTGTTTCCAAAGGTATGACTGGTACTGTATGCATGCATGTATACACACCCTTTTAAAAATGTTCCACTAACATCAAAAATCTCTTCAACTATTTAGTAACCTATGGCACAGCTGTGAATTTTGGGTGTAGTTAAATAAATAAAAAAAACAGTTATCACAACGTTCTTTAATGCAGGGCCGACAGACTAGTCCCTTACTTATTCCCCCTTCCACTTGCCGCTTCCATTTTTGCAATTAGTTAGTAGTAATTTTGGGTAGAGCAGACATTTCCATACATTTTTGTTAGCTGTATGTGTGACAACTCCACCAGCCCTATTTATTCTATAATATTTTAATTTAAAACATTTTATTGATTAAAACAAAAATCAATTACTATATTTGAGTTGAACCACAATGCTGTACGATTGTCTCTTTTCTGGTGGATTTAACTAAAATTGCAACCTATGACTTGTTTTAAAAATATTGATATTTTGGAGATTTCATTTTTCACATATCCGAAATTGAAAGGTTATAATCTGAATAAAGGCCATTCTGGAACATGGGATGAGACTTTCTTACTAATTTGCTAGAGAACCAGTTCAGATTTATGTATAACTTTATGTATAACTTTCGTATGAATGACACCTTCAAACAACGGTTTGATTTGTCTAATCTTAGCAATTTCTTCTTAGCCAGCTACATAGCCGTCTTTGTATCAACGACAATTGCATAATTATCGTATTTCGTCGTCCTAACGTATCTGCCCAGCAGCTAGCTAAGCAGCTAGCTAACATCCACTGTCCACTAGCACTGTAGAAACTATTACACTCAACTGAACGACTCGATTAGCGTAGTGTCAGCTAGCTACATAGTTGTCTTCGTATCCAAGATAATTGTGCAGTTTAGAGTGTGTAGACTTAGAGTGATTATCTTAATTTACCGAGGTTAGCTAGCCAGCTATTTGTCGTCCTTAACGTAGGAAATGCTGCTAGCTAGCTAGCCAACAGCTAGCCAACCTCTACCGAATTGAACTCCAACTACCCGGTCAACATTCCGCGTCGCTCCACAGGTAGTATCACATTTTCATTTCACTTCATTACAGTACAACGGTTTGATTTGTTTGATCGTAGCTAGCCAGCTACATAGCCGTCTTTGTATCTAAGACAATTGTGTAGTCTAGAGCGATTTTCTAGGTTAGCTGGCCAGCTATTGTCGTTCTTCTAACGTAGCTAGCCAGCTAGCCCCCGAATAGCAGCACTGTAGTAACTATTACAGTACAACGGTTTGTTTTGTTTGATCGTAGCTAGCTAGCTACATAGCCGTCTTTGTATCTAAGACAATTGTGTAGCCTAGAGCGATTTTCTAGGTTAGCTGGCCAGCTATTGTCGTTCTTCTAACGTAGCTAGCCAGCTAGCCCCCGAATAGCAGCACTGTAGTAACTATTACAGTACAACGGTTTGTTTTGTTTGATCGTAGCTAGAGCTAGCTACATAGCCGTCTTTGTATCTAAGACAATTGTGTAGCCTAGAGCGATTTTCTAGGTTAGCCAGCCAGCTATTGTCATTCTTTTAAAGTAACGGAACGCAATCAACCTTGCTAGCTAGCCAGCTAGCCCCCGAATAGCAGCACTGTAGAAACTATTACACTCGACGGAACGACTTGATTAGTGTAGTGTCAACATCGCAGCCACTACCAGCTAGCCTACTCCAGCAGTACTGTATCATTTCAATCATTTTAGTCAATAAGATTCTTGCTACGTAAGCTTAACTTTCTGAACATTCGAGACGTGTAGTCCACTTGTCATTCCAATCTCCTTTGCATTAGCGTAGCCTCTTCTGTACCCTGTTAACTATGTGTCTATCTATCCCTGTTCTCTCCTCTCTGCACAGACCATACAAACGCTCCACACCGCGTGGCCGCGGCCACCCTAATCTGGTGGTCCCAGCGCGCACGACCCACGTGGAGTTCCTGGTCTCCGGTAGCCTCTGGAACTGCCGATCTGCGGCCAACAAGGCAGAGTTCATCTCAGCCTATGCCTCCCTCCAGTCCCTCGACTTCCTGGCACTGACGGAAACATGGATCACCACAGATAACACTGCTACTCCTACTGCTCTCTCTTCGTCCGCCCACGTGTTCTCGCGCACACCCCGAGAGCTTCTGGTCAGCGGGGTGGTGGCACCGGGATCCTCATCTCTCCCAAGTGGTCATTCTCTCTCTCTCCCCTTACCCATCTATCTATCGCCTCCTTTGAATTCCATGCTGTCACAGTTACCAGCCCTTTCAAGCTTAACATCCTTATCATTTATCGCCCTCCAGGTTCCCTCGGAGAGTTCATCAATGAGCTTGATGCCTTGATAAGCTCCTTTCCTGAGGACGGCTCACCTCTCACAGTCCTGGGCGACTTTAACCTCCCCACGTCTACCTTTGACTCATTCCTCTCTGCCTCCTTCTTTCCACCTCTCCTCTTTTGACCTCACCCTCTCACCTTCCCCCTACTCACAAGGCAGGCAATACGCCGACCTCATCTTTACTAGATGCTGTTCTTCCACTAACCTCACTGCAACTCCCCTCCAAGTCTCCGACCACTACCTTGTATCCTTTTCCCTCTCGCTCTCATCCAACACTTCCCACACTGCCCCTACTCGGATGGTATCGCGCCGTCCCAACCTTCGCTCTCTCTCCCCCGCTACTCTCTCCTCTTCCATCCTATCATCTCTTCCCTCTGCTCATACCTTCTCCAACCTTTCTCCTGATTCTGCCTCCTCAACCCTCCTCTCTTCCCTTTCTGCATCCTTTGACTCTCTATGTCCCCTATCCTCCAGGCCGGCTCGGTCCCCCTCCCGCTCCGTGGCTCGATGACTCATTGCGAGCTCACAGAACAGAGCTCCGGGCAGCCGAGCGGAAATGGAGGAAAACTCGCTCCCTGCGGACCTGGCATCCTTTCACTCCCTCCTCTCTACATTTTCCTCCTCTGTCTCTGCTGCTAAAGCCACTTTCTACCACTCTAAATTCCAAGCATCTGCCTCTAACCCTAGGAAGCTCTTTGCCACCTTCTCCTCCCTCCTGAATCCTCCCCCCCCCCCCTCCTCCCTCTCTGCAGATGACTTCGTCAACCATTTTGAAAAGAAGGTCGACGACATCCGATCCTCGTTTGCTAAGTCAAACGACACCGCTGGTTCTGCTCACACTGCCCTACCCTGTGCTCTGACCTCTTTCTCTCCCTCTCTCTCCAGATGAAATCTCGCTTCTTGTGACGGCCGGCCGCCCAACAACCTGCCCGCTTGACCCTATCCCCTCCTCTTCTCCAGACCATTTCCGGGGACCTTCTCCCTTACCTCACCTCGCTCATCAACTCATCCCTGACCGCTGGCTACGTCCCTTCCGTCTTCAAGAGAGCGAGAGTTGCACCCCTTCTGAAAAACCTACACTCGATCCCTCCGATGTCAACAACTACAGACCAGTATCCCTTCTTTCTTTTCTCTCCAAAACTCTTGAACGTGCCGTCCTTGGCCAGCTCTCCCGCTATCTCTCTCAGAATGACCTTCTTGATCCAAATCAGTCAGGTTTCAAGACTAGTCATTCAACTGAGACTGCTCTTCTCTGCATCACGGAGGCGCTCCGCACTGCTAAAGCTAACTCTCTCTCCTCTGCTCTCATCCTTCTAGACCTATCGGCTGCCTTCGATACTGTGAACCATCAGATCCTCCTCTCCACCCTCTCCGAGTTGGGCATCTCCGGCGCGGCCCACGCTGGATTGCGTCCTACCTGACAGGTCGCTCCTACCAGGTGGCGTGGCGAGAATCTGTCTCCTCGCCACGCGCTCTCACCACTGGTGTCCCCCAGGGCTCTGTTCTAGGCCCTCTCCTATTCTCGCTATACACCAAGTCACTTGGCTCTGTCATAACCTCACATGGTCTCTCCTATCATTGCTATGCAGACGACACACAATTAATCTTCTCCTTTCCCCTTCTGATGACCAGGTGGCGATCGCATCTCTGCATGTCTGGCAGACATATCAGTGTGGATGACGGATCACCACCTCAAGCTGAACCTCGGCAAGACGGAGCTGCTCTTCCTCCCGGGGAAGGACTGCCCGCTCCATGATCTCGCCATCACGGTTGACAACTCCATTGTGTCCTCCTCCCAGAGCGCTAAGAACCTTGGCGTGATCCTGGACAACACCCTGTCGTTCTCAACCAACATCATGGCGGTGGCCCGTTCCTGTAGGTTCATGCTCTACAACATCCGCAGAGTACGACCCTGCCTCACACAGGAAGCGGCGCAGGTCCTAATCCAGGCACTTGTCATCTCCCGTCTGGATTACTGCAACTCGCTGTTGGCTGGGCTCCCTGCCTGTGCCATTAAACCCCTACAACTCATCCAGAACGCCGCAGCCCGTCTGGTGTTCAACCTTCCCAAGTTCTCTCACGTCACCCCGCTCCTCCGCTCTCTCCACTGGCTTCCAGTTGAAGCTCGCATCCGCTACAAGACCATGGTGCTTGCCTACGGAGCTGTGAGGGGAACGGCACCGCAGTACCTCCAGGCTCTGATCAGGCCCTACACCCAAGCAAGGGCACTGCGTTCATCCACCTCTGGCCTGCTCGCCTCCCTACCATTGAGGAAGTACAGTTCCCGCTCAGCCCAGTCAAAACTGTTCGCTGCTCTGGCCCCCCAATGGTGGAACAAACTCCCTCACGACGCCAGGAC
Source organism: Oncorhynchus masou masou (assembly GCF_036934945.1). NCBI lineage: Eukaryota > Metazoa > Chordata > Actinopteri > Salmoniformes > Salmonidae > Oncorhynchus > Oncorhynchus masou. The sequence continues at coordinate 340,595 of NC_088225.1, read as the reverse complement.
AGCGGAGTCAATCACCACCTTCCGGAGACACCTGAAACCCCACCTCTTCAAGGAATACCTAGGATAGGATAAGTAATCCTTCTCACCACCCCCCCCTTAATGATTTAGATGCACTATAGTAAAGTGGCTGTTCCACTGGATGTCAGAAGGTGAATTCACCAATTTGTAAGTCGCTCTGGATAAGAGCGTCTGCTAAATGACTTAAATGTAAATGTAAATGTAGGTCTAATGCTTTAATATTTAAATAATTTCTGCCCTCCGAATTCATATTCATTATATAAATAGGCCCTTTAAATTGTGTCTGGCTTGTCATTCTAGATAAAATGCAATATTTTTTGCCCATATAATTTAAACAAAAGTAGGTCGCTAGGTGGAGGCAAGACCATAAGCAAATAGGTAAACTGGGATATGACCATAGAGTTAATCTGGGCGATTTTTCCAGAAATAGACAAGTGTTCACCTTTGGTAGCAAGATATCTATATTTTTGCTAACTTTCTATTAAAAAATAAGAGATCATTTCTTTTTCAGGACATATACTGAGTATGTCCACATCCGTCAGACCATTTTATTGGTAAACTACACAGTAAAGTAAAAGTAGTTAAAAAAAAAAAAGGCTGTGGAGGGATCCAAATTGTGGATTTAAAAGGAAACATGACCTTTGTTTTCAAGCCCTGGATTACTAACCCCTTAATATTATTGTTAAGCTAAATTTTAACAGCTAACATTTCAATGGCAATAATAAAAAGATATGTTGATAGTGGACAACCTTGTTATACTCCGACAGTTTAAAACTTACCTGAGAATAGCAATGATTTACACAGGGTTACTATACATAACTTTAAACCATTTTATAAAAAGAGATTCTCCAAATTTGAAATATTCCAGGCATTTATATATGAACTCCAGTTGTACTTTATCAACGCCTTTTCAAAGTCTCCTATGAATACCAGGTCTGGGTATTGATAGCTAACTTTGGCTAATGCCCAAATTGGACAGAAGCACCAGGCACATAAGAAAAATCACTTTGACAGCCTGAAACTTGGAGCATGGTGAGTGCAGAACGAGAGTGAACAAGTACATGTAATTTGTGGGTGTGTGAGAATGTGCTCACCTGTCCAATTGTTCAGCTTTACTCCGGTGCTTGTCTAACAGGGCCTCCCAAGACGCACTCTCAGCCTGCAGCCTGAAATCACAGGTGGAATAAAACATTTTTTTAAAGACAATATTTATTAATTACAGGCACTCACACACAGTGATGAGGAAGTCAGTTACCCGTGTATAGCCTTCCTGGCCTGCTCCATGGTGTTCTGCATTTCAGTGTCACTAGTGAGAAAGAGTCAAAAGGGATGACTGAATGAACAGATGACTGAATGAATACAGAAAGGGCTGAACTAGAAATAAAAGGACAATACAGAAGAATGACAGCCCTTTTTCTCTTGGAAAAAATATTACGATACTAGTATCGGCACAGCCCATGCCAAAAACAAGAAGCCTTCCTTTAAAAACCTGCTGTTTGTAAAATATTGCGTGTTATAGCTTGGAGGGGGGGGGGGGGCAAACTCTGGATGACATTGTTTCCTTGCCACAATACCGACTAGTATCATGATACTCGGATCGTCCCGGGCCCTTCTCATGTTAAAGGATCAGGGGGGGAAAAAAAATAAAAAAAAATAAAAATCAGTGCTGGAAATACATAAAATAGTCAAATAGACTGCTCAGGAAAAAGGTAAGAGGTTTAATTAAGGACGTTAAGTCAAGGAACAAAATGAGGTTGAGGGCTGTGACGAGACAGCATTACCTGGCTGTGCTAGTGGGAGGTTGCTGACACTGCGGCTCATTGCGTAGGTCTTTGGCCAAGCAACACCACTCCTTCTGTACAGCCTCCACTGAAACAGGGAAGAAAATGTTATTATTAGACAACACTTAGTGAATTCGGAAAGTATTCAGACCTTAACTTCTTCAGTTACAGCCTTTTAAAATTAGTTAAATTGTCCACCCAAGCTATCTATACACAGAGCAAAAACAAGTTTGTAGAATTGTTTGCAAAAAAAATAAATACACATTTACAAAGTATTCAGACCCTTTACTCAGTACTTTGTTGAAGCACATTTGGCAGCGATTAGAGCCTTGTCTTCTTGGCTATGACGCTACAAGCTTGGCACACCTGTATTTGGAGAGTTTCTCCCATTCTTCTCTGCAGATCCTCTCAAGCTCTGGCAGGCTGGATGGTGAGTGTCGCTGCATAGCTATTTACATCGCCAGAGTTGCTATTGGGTTCAAGTCTGGGCCACTCAAGAACATTCAGAGACTTGCCCTGGCTATGTGCTTAGGGTCCTATGGGAAGGTGAACCTTCACCCTAGTCGGAGGTCCTGAGCACTCTGGAGCAGGTTTTCATCAAGGATCTCTCCATACTTTGCTCCGTTCATTATTCCCCTCGATCCTGACTATAGGCTCCCAGTCCTTGCAGCTGAAAAACATCCCCACATCACGATGCTGCCATCACCACGCTTCATAGGGATGGTGCCAGGTGTTTAGTCGTGGTTTCATCGGACAAGAGAATCTTGTCTCTCATGCTCTGAGAGTCCTTAGGTGCCTTTTGGCAAAATCCAAGCGGGCTGTTTACTGATGAGTGGCTTCCATCTGGCCACTACCATAAAGGCCTGATTGGTGGAGTGTTGCAGAGATGGGAGAACCTTCCAGAAGGACAACCATCTCCACAGAGGAACTCTGGAGCTCTGTCAGAGTGACCATCGGGTTCTTGGTCACCTCCCTGACTAAGGCCCTTCTCCCACAATTGCTCAGTTTGGCTGGCCGGCCAGCCCTAGGGAGAGTCCTGGTGGTTCCAAACTTCTTCCATTTAAGAATGGAGGCTGTGTTATTGGGGACATTCAATGTTGCATACAATTTTTGGTACCCTTCCCCAGAACTGTGCCGCGACACAATCCTGTCTCAGAGCTCTACGGACAATTCCTTCAACCTCATGGTTTTTGATCAGACAGACACCCCAGTCATCCTACAATCTAAACTTGATGCCCTCAATCTCACAAATTATCCATGAACCTACCAGGTACCACCCCAAAGCCGTAAACACGGGCACCCTCGTAGATATCATCCTAACCAACTTGCCCTCTAAATACACCTCTGCTGTCTTCAACCAAGATCTCAGCGATCACTGCCTCATTGCCTGCATCCGTAATGGGTCAGCAGTCAAACGACCTCCACTCATCACTGTCAAACGCTCCCTGAAACACTTCAGCGAGCAGGCCTTTCTAATCAACCTGGCCGAGTTATCATGGAAGGATATTGATCTCATCCCGTCAGTAGAGGATGCCTGGTTATTTTTTTTAAATGCCTTCCTCTTCCATCTTAAATAAGCATGCCCCATTCAAGAAATTTAGAACCAGGAACAGTTATAGCCCTTGGTTCTCTCCAGACCTAACTGCCCTTAACCCACACAAAAACATCCTATGGCGTTCTGCATTAGCGTCGAACAGCCCCCGTGATATGCACATTTTCAGGGAAGCTAGAAACCAATATACACAGGCAGTTAGAAGAGCCAAGGCTAGCTTTTTCAAGCAGAAATTTTCTTCCTGCAACACCAACTCAAAAAAGTAATGGGACACTGTAAAGTCCATGGAGACTAAGAACACCTCCTCCCAGCTGCCCACTGCACTGAAGATAGGAAACACTGTCACCACCGATAAATCCACTATAATTGAGAATTTCAATAAGCATTTTTCTACAGCTGGCTATTCACCTGGCTACCCCTACCCCGGTCAACAGCACTGCACCCCCCACAGCAACTCGCCCAAGCCTTCCCCATTTCTCCTTCTAAATCCAGTCAGCTGATGTTCTGAAATAGCTGCAAAATCTGGACCCCTACAAATCAGCCAGCCTAGACAATCCCTTTCGTGTCGTCTATGATTCCCAAAGATTGGAAAGCAGCTGCGGTCATCCCCCTCTTCAAAGGGGGGGACACTCTTGACCCAAACCTCTACAGACCTATTATCTATCCCACCCTGCCTTTCTAAGGTCTTCGAAAGCCAAGTCAACAAACAGATGACCGACCATTTCGAATCCCACCATACCTTCTCCGCTATGCAATCTGGTTTCAGAGCTGGTCATGGGTGCACCTCAGCCACGCTCAAGGTCTTAAACGATATCTTAACCGCCATCGATAAGAAACAATACTGTGCCTCTGGCAGTCTATGGCGGTGCCACAGGGTTCAATTATTGGACCGACTCTTCTGTTTACATCAATGATGTCGCTCTTGCTGCTGGTGAGTCTCTGATCCACCTCTACGCAGACAACACCATTCTGTAAACTTCTGACCCTTTGGACACTGGCAACAACCCTCCAGGGGAGCTTCAATGCCATACAAGTCTACTTCCATGGCCTCCAATTGCTCTTAAATACAAATAAAACTAAATGCATGCTCTTCAACCGATCGCAGCCTGCACCGGCCTAACATCACTACTCTGGACGGCTCTGACTTAGAATATGTGGACAACTACAAATACCTAGGTATCTGGTTGGACTGTAAACTCTCCTTCCAGACTCACATCAAACATCTCCAATCCAAAGTTGGATCTAGAATTGGCTTCCTATTTCGCAAACAAAGAATCATTCACTCATGCTGCCAAACATTCCCTTGTAAAACTGACCATCCTACAGATCCTCGACTTCGGCGATGTCATTTACAAAATAGCCTCCAATACCCTACTCAATAAATTGGATGCAGTCTATCACAGTGCCATCCGTTTTGTCACCAAAGCCCCATATCCACTACCCACCACTGCGACCCGTAGGCTCTCGTTGGCTGGCCCTCGCTTCATACTCGTCGCCAAATCCACTGGCTCCAGGTCATCTACAAGACCCTGCTAGCTAAAGTCCCCCCTTATCTCAGCTCGCTGGTCACCATAGCAACACGTGCTCCAGCAGGTATATCTCTCTGGTCACCCCCAAAACCAATTCTTTCTTTGGCCGCCTCTCCTTCCAGTTCTCTGCTGCCAATGACTGGAACGAACTACAAAAATCTCTGAAACTGGAAACACTTGTCTCCCTCACTAGCTTTAAGCACCAGCTGTCAGAGCAGCTCACAGATTACTGCACCTGTACATAGCCCACCTATAATTTAGCCCAAACAACTACCTCTTTTCCTACTGTATTTATTTAGCTCCTTTGCACCCCATTATTTCTCTACTTTGCAATCAACCATTCCAGTGTTTTACTTGCTATATAGTATTTACGTCGCCACCACTGCCTTTTTTGCCTTTACCTCCCATTGTATATAGACCTTTTCTATACTGTGTTTGTTTTACTCTATGTGTAACTGATGTTGGTGTCAAACTGCTTTGCTTTATCTTGGCCAGGTTGCAATTGGAAATGAGAACTTGTTTTCAACTTGCCTACCTGGTTAAATAAAGGTGAAATAAATTAAATTTAAAAAAGATGAGGCTGGTGTAACTGATGTGAAATGGCTAGCTAGTTAGCGGGGACAAACGTCACTCGCTCTGAGACTTGGGAGTGGTTGTTCCCCTTGCTCTGCATGGGTAACGCTGCTTCGAAGGTGGCTGATATCGTTGTGTTCCTGGTTCGAGCGAGGAGAGGGACGGAAGCTATACTGTTACCCTGGCAATACTAGTGCCTATAAGAACATCCAATAGTCAAAGGTTAATGAAATACAAATGATATAGCGGGAAATAGTCCCATAATAACTACAACCTAAAACTTCTTACCTGGGAATATTGAAGACTCATGTTAAAAGGAACCACCAGCTTTCATATGTTCTCATGTTCTGAGCAAGGATCTGAAACGTTAGCTTTCTTACATGGCACATATTGCACTTTTACTTCTCCAACACTTGGTTTAAATAATGCAAAAACAAAATTGAACTTGTTCCATTATTTCATGCTAAATTGATTTTATTGATGTATTATATTAAGCTAAAATAAGCTTAATATATTGTTGTAATTGTCATTTACCCCCCCCCCAAAAAAATAATACTTTTTTTTGCTCTTTTGGTCCTCCAATAATCGGTATCGGCTTTGAAAAATCATAATCGGTCAACCTCTAGTCTGAATACTTTCCGAATGCACTGTATACCTACTGCAAGGCACACAACTAAAGCTCTATTCAAAATACAGCACCGAACCAGTAGGGGGCAGAAGTAAACATTGGATGTTACAATCCAAAACCACTACTTATTTGATACTTACAAGGATCCTACCAACCTTGTGTCTGAAGTGACTCTAAACTGCCTTTGGGTGTCGTGCTCAGTGAGTCTTGTAACTTCTTGACTGCCAGCTGGAGACAAAGAGGAGAGAGATGGGACACAAAGTCAGCTAAATTGTCAGCCAGGATCCTAGACATTGAAATAACCTCCAGGTTGAAGTTAGCCTGACTTTCAAAACACAGACACTAGCGAATTGCAACCACTTAAACATACCCCCATAGAAGCCTCCATCAGTTTCTCTTGCCTCTCCTCCTCTGGTAGGGATTGGCTGATTGACCTGAATATAGCTGGATAGAATGCATTTAGACAGAAGCTTAGCATTTACAGGTTACAAGAGAGCATTTTGTAAATCACTTAGCCCCAATTGTGCCTCCTTTCCATACTGCCATTCATTGTTTAAGGGTCAACCTGGGATAGGTGGCCGACTCTAGCCATAGCTTGGAAAGAGTATATGTTTTACGGCTCAAGAAGACGTAAACATTACTCTCTATCTAGTGTCACTCATCCCAGACACCACAACCAATGTTGTCGATATTGAAAAATACGGGTTTTGGGCCTCACTCTGGTAGGTGTTGGGGAGGGAAGGGAGAGAGCGTCGGTCCCTGGTCGACCTCCAGGAATTCCTTCGCGTGATGCTGGTGCTCAACGACCAACCCTCTGTTAGAACATCCCCCTCAGGATCCCTTCCATGCCGATCTTCTCCAGAACATAGCTCCATCTGTGCCTCTGTTGTTTCTGACATCTGTATGTTGGTGGTGGAGGCAGGAGTGTGTCTGCAGGGAGATTTGGGGTGAAGAGCTGCTGGGCTTGGACTCCCCGGGCAAAATCTTTTGAGTCCCTGCTGAGGCTTTTCTTCCTCGTGGACCTTGATCAACTAAGTGGGCTTTTAGGTCATTTGTATGTTATCGTCAGTGCTATGCTAACTTCAGCTAGCTACCATTTTAGTGAGTTTATATGTATATTGGCCCTTATGTGCAACCAAAACCGCCTACACCACAAACAATCAGCTGTTGATTGTCTTACCTTCTTCTGGTGTTCAGCAGAGCTGTCGCAGCTGCTGATAACATAGAGAAAAAGATTAACATAATCACATGAGCATAGTTTGTTGAAATGGCTAGTTTGCTGTCTATAGACGTGGCTACCACTCGGACTACTTTAAAATAGGGGGTGTTAGCTAGTAGCTAACGTTACTCGGGCAGTGAGGTCGGAAGTTAACGTTAGCAAGCTCCTACTTTGATGTAAAACACAATACGACCCTCTGAGATATCGCGCTAATTCCACCCAATTTTTCACAGCAAAGCAGTGAACTTCGGGAAAACTTTCTGTAACGTTATTAACTTAAAATACATTTTTTTTTAAAAGGGGGGGGGGGGGGAATGGGGACGAGTTGCGCTCTACTCCTCTGGAGATAACAACCAAAGTGTTACCATAATTCAGCTTTTGAAACATGCCATAGTTTTTAGCACGGTTTGGCACCAAATGGAAACTGAACTATACTGAACAAATAATATAAACGCAACAAGATTTTAATAAGGGGGTGGTACTGTCACACCCTGACCTTAGTTTGCTTTGTATGTTTATATGTTTTGTTTGGTCAAGGTGTGATCTGAGTGGGCATTCTATGTTGTGTGTCTAGTTTGTCTGTTTCTGTGTTTGGCCTGATATGGTTCTCAATCAGAAGCAGGTGTTAGTCATTGTTTCTGATTGGGAACCATATTTAGGTAGCCTGTTTGGTGTTGGGGTTTGTGGGTGATTGTCCTTATGTCCTGTTCCAGATAGGACTGTTTAGGGTTTTCACATTTCTTTCTTTACGTATTAAAAAGAACCATGGACACTTACCATGCCGCATATTGGTCCTCTGATCCTTTTTGCCTCTCCTCTTTGGAAGAAGAGGAGGAAATCCATTACAGTGGTGTTTTGTTGTGTGACAAAACTGCACTTTTTAATGTGGCCTTTTATTGTTCCCAGCACAAGGTGCTGTGTAAAGATCATACTGTTTAATGAGCTTATTGCTATGCCACACCTGTCAGGTGGATGGATCATTTTGTGAGAAATGCTCACTAACAGGGATGATTATCAAATGTATTTACATAGCCCTTCGTACATCAGCTAATATCTCAAAGTGCTGTACAGAAACCCAGCCTAAAACCCCAAACAGCAAGCAATGCAGGTGTAGAAGCACGGTGGCTAGGAAAAACTCCATAGAAAGGCCAAAACCTAGGAAGAAACCTAGAGAGGAACCAGGCTATGTGGGGTGGGCCAGTCCTCTTCTGGCTGTGCCGGGTGGAGATTATAACAGAACATGGCCAAGATGTTCAAATGTTCATAAATGACCAGCATGGTCAAATAATAATAATCACAGGCAGAACAGTTGAAACTGGAGCAGCAGCACGGCCAGGTGGACTGGGGACAGCAAGGAGTCATGATGTCAGGTAGTCCTGAGGCATGGTCCTAGGGCTCAGGTCCTCCGAGAGAGAAAGAAAGAGAGAGCATACTTACATTCACAGAGGACACAGGATAGGACAGGAGAAGTACTCCAGATATAACAAACTGACCCTAGCCCCCCCGATACATAAACTACTGCAGCATAAATACTGGAGGCTGAGACAGGAGGGGTCAGGAGACACTGTGGCCCCATCCGATGACACCCCAGACAGGGCCAAACAGGAAGGATATAACCCCACCCACTTTGCCAAAGCACAGCCCCCACACCACTAGAGGGATATCTTCAACCACCAACTTACCATCCTGAGACAAGCCGAGTATAGCCCACAAAGATCTCCGCCACAGCACAACCCAAGGGGGGGGCACCAACCCAGAGAGGAAGATCACATCAGTGATTCAACCCACTCAAGTGACGCACACCTCCTAGGGACGGTATGAAAGAGCACCAGTAAGCCAGTGACTCAGCCCCTGTAACAGGGTTGGAGGCGAGAATCCCAGTGGAAAGAGGGGAACCGGCCAGGCAGAGATAACAAGGGCGGTTCGTTGCTTCAGAGCCTTTCCATTCACCTTCACACTCCTGGGCCAGACTACACTCAATCATATGACCCACTGAAGAAATGAGGTTGAGACCGAGTTTGCGTCTCTCACATGGGTAGGCAGACTATTCCATAAAAATGGAGCTCTATAGGAGAAAGCCCTGCTTAGAAATTCTAGGGACAATTAGGAGGCCTGCGTCTTGTGACCGTAGCGTACGTGTAGGTATGTACGGCAGGACCAAATCAGAGAGATAGGTAGGAGCAAGCCCATGTAATGCTTTGTAGGTTAGCAGTAAATCAGCCCTTGCCTTGACAGGAAGCCAGTGTAGGGAGGCAATGCAGTAGTCTAACCTAGAAGTGACAAAAGCATGGCTTAATTTTTCTGCATCATTTTTGGACAGAAAGTTTCTGATTTTTGCAATGTTACGTAGATGGAAAAAAGCTGTCCTCGAAACAGTCTTGATATGTTCTTCAAGAGAGATCAGGGTCCAGAGTAACGCTGAGGTCCTTCACAGTTTTATTTGAGACGACTGTACAACCATTAAGATTAATTGTCAGATTCAACAGAAGACCACTTTGTTTCTTGGGACCCAGCACAAGCATCTCTGTTTTGTCCGAGTTTAAAAGTAGAAAGTTAGCAGCCATCCACTTCCTTATGTCTGAAACACATACTTCTAGCGAGGGCAATTTTGGGGCTTCACCATGTTTCATTGAAATGTACAGCTGTGTGTCATCATTATCAATTTTTTGCACAACATTTTAGAGAAATAAGCTTTTTGTGCAACATTTCTGGGATCTTTTATTTCAGCTCATGAAACCAACACTTTATGTTTATATTTTTGGTCTATGGGTGGCCTGTACCACAGTCATCATGACATCATCCCACCTCTGTGGTCAGTGATCTCATCACTAAAATTAACTAGATTTTTATCTGTCACAAAAGAATGCCAGTGTAGCAAGCAAGAGTGCACCAGACATTTTTACATTTTAGTAATTTAGCAGACACTCTTATCCAGAGCGACTTACAGTTGTGAGTGCATATATTTTTCATACTGGTCCCCCATGGGAATAGAACCCACAACCCTGGCATTACAAGTGCCATGCTCTACCAAGCGAGCCACACGGGACTTAAAGTCCTTTCAAACATAAATCAGGCTTTTCTTGTGGCCTCTCAACTTGACTTCCAGTTAAAATGTATGCAGCTCACTCATCAATTAAAAAAATATATGTTCAATCCCTATGTAGGTATAGTAGGCAGTGCACTGCATAGGTAAATGGAACATGACAAAGTAGCACTTGACACAAACAGCACCACTTGTATTTTTTGGTATTTTATAAGTCTGTAAGAGTTTTAATCTTTTTACAAAATGAAGAAAAAACAAAATGTAAAAAAATCAAACACTTCGCAATTCTCTTGGAGAACGCCCTGTTGTGTGTGTGTGTGTGTGTGTGTGTGTGCACATTTCACATGGGCTGGCACACAATCTCAAACGCCACACAATACTGCTGTCTTCTTGGCCTTCGGTGATAGAGGGAGGGATGGAGAGGGGGAACGGGAAGGCAAGAGGGGGAGTCTAACTAGACCTGGGAATCCAATAGTATTTATTTTCTTTCAAATACTTTAGCTGCACTTGTTTCAGCTTGCCTGGCGCAACGGAACAGTCCCAAAAGTGCAAACCCTGCTTATCTGGAGCTCCTGGCAGGATCAACCAAAAGTATTTGAAAGAAAGCAAATAGCATTTGAGCCCAAGTTTGTCTCTAGCATAGAAGAAATATAATTTTAAATACATTAGTGAAGAGGGGGAACAGAGGGACAAAGCAGAGAGATGGGGTAACATTTAGGGGTATGGTAGGGGTACAGTACTGCGCGTCTGCCTGACATGCCTAGTCCATCTCCTCAGCTGTCTTGTGCATTTGCCCAGCAGCAACTGCAGAACGTGATCGACCAGCAGGGCAGCGACAAAGTCAACCACCAGGACGCGGGCAATGACTAGCTTGAACTGCAGGGGAAAAAACACATAGATAATAATAATTTATACATCCTTTTGCGCCGGTTTCCGACACAGATTAAGTCTAGTCCTGGACTAAAAAGCAGTTAAATGGAGAACTTCCAAACATATTACTATTAACTCAGTTACTTCATTATAAAAAGGTTCATACAAGCTTATAACAAGTTATAAAGCAATCACACAAAATGTGTGTGAAAGTACAGATGTTGGATCCTAATTTGATCCGTTTCATTGCAGAAGGAAAATAATCAAGAGTTTGATTATGTTTGAAGAAATATTTAGAATCACCGCCAGGGGGCAGCTGGAAGCGGTGTTTATGTACAATGCAATAGAGTACCTAAAATGTACCTTGGCCTGCAGGTCCACTGTGTGCCAGTTCGTGTGAATTCTTATGTGGATTATAAAACATTTACATATTTGTAGGGGGTATATGTATTTTTCATTATTGAAAATCTTTTTTTTATCAATTGTTTTATTATATGTTCAAGGCAAGCAATAGGCAAAATCAATTATTGGTGGCCTCAGTGCCTGTGTGGTCCAGCGTCTACAGCCGCTGACCCCGGGACATATATGCCTGTGTCGGCACTGGTTCAAATCCATCCCACTGCCTCTTCAATAAAAGCAAAACAATTACGAAAGGAGTGGGATTGCCCCACTCTTTAAAAAATACCTTTAAGAAATAATAAATCGGACAAATAACAATTAGATTGTGAGCGCACATCCAACATAAAACATAATTATAAATAATACAAGGTATGCTAAATTGATTAATAGAAACGGCACAGACCTAGCAAGTAACAATAGACTGTGAAACAAACAGTAGCCTATTATCGTTTTTCACACCTTTCATTATGTGACAATGGATAGGCTAATGGTTAGCCTACTGGATATGAACAAATATAGCCCCACTGGTCTGAAAACCCGACTGCTCCCGCAAGGAGAAAGAGAACTGCTGCTTTTCAGTAACATAACTACTATAAATCACAAAGCTCATTTGAATTTCCTAAACAGGACAACTGGACAGGACAAGAGAAAATAGGATGATCAAATTAAGATCCAATATCTGTATAATATATGCTGACCTCTGTTGGTATATCTACAAGAGCAAACTGCTCGTTGAATTCAGGCGAGGATCCTGAGAGAAGGCCCACGATTGCCAGACCTGAAAGGGCGATACTCCATAGCAGCGGTCTGTTCTCACTCAGAGACTCCATGAAAGGATGACCCTAGAAAAACACACAGTATTAGTGGAATACATGTGTTATTCAATGATGACTAGGATAAGTACTGCATAAAATGGGGCACATTTTTTATTAGGTATTGCTTAATGAAGTCTTCATAAGCCCTACATAGAAGCCTCAAAAATATTTTATATGCAAAGAAAGGCCTTATAAGGGATCATGAAGGCTAAATTAAACCTAAGACACGGAGGAGGAAGAGCAGTACCTTGTAGTTAATGGCAAAGGTAGCCATCTGCATGGCCATAGACATTATGTACACTGTGCTGTTGATGAGATTCTTGGTACAGGTCCGCAAACCGCTCCACCCTAAAAGACAAAGGACAAAAGACAGAGGATTATGAGAGGGGATACTTGGACAGGTTGGAAACAACAGCGGGGTGGTGGCACCGGGATCCTCATCTCTCCCAAGTGGTCATTCTCTCTTTCTCCCCTTACCCATCTGTCTATCGCCTCCTTTGAATTCCATGCTGTCACAGTTACCAGCCCTTTCAAGCTTAACATCCTTATCATTTATCGCCCTCCAGGTTCCCTCGGAGAGTTCATCAATGAGCTTGATGCCTTGATAAGCTCCTTTCCTGAGGACGGCTCACCTCTCACAGTCCTGGGCGACTTTAACCTGCCCACGTCTACCTTTGACTCATTCCTCTCTGCCTCCTTCTTTCCACTCCTCTCCTCTTTGACCTCACCCTCTCACCTTCCCCCTACTCACAAGGCAGGCAATACGCTCGACCTCATCTTTACTAGATGCTGTTCTTCCACTAACCTCATTGCAACTCCCCTCCAAGTCTCCAACCACTACCTTGTATCCTTTTCCCTCTCGCTCTCATCCAACACTTCCCACACTGCCCCTACTCGGATGGTATCGCGCCGTCCCAACCTTCGCTCTCTCTCCCCCGCTACTCTCTCCTCTTCCATCCTATCATCTCTTCCCTCTGCTCAAACCTTCTCCAACCTATCTCCTGATTCTGCCTCCTCAACCCTCCTCTCTTCCCTTTCTGCATCCTTTGACTCTCTATGCCCCCTATCCTCCAGGCCGGCTCGGTCCTCCCCTCCCGCTCCGTGGCTCGACGACTCATTGCGAGCTCACAGAACAGGGCTCCGGGCAGCCGAGCGGAAATGGAGGAAAACTCGCCTCCCTGCGGACCTGGCATCCTTTCACTCCCTCCTCTCTACATTTTCCTCCTCTGTCTCTGCTGCTAAAGCCACTTTCTACCACTCTAAATTCCAAGCATCTGCCTCTAACCCTAGGAAGCTCTTTGCCACCTTCTCCTGCCTCCTGAATCCTCCTCCCCCCCCCCTCCCTCTCTGCAGATGACTTCGTCAACCATTTTGAAAAGAAGGTCGACGACATCCGATCCTCATTTGCTAAGTCAAACGACACCGCTGGTTCTGCTCACACTGCCCTACCCTGTGCTCTGACCTCTTTCTCCCCTCTCTCTCCAGATGAAATCTCGCTTCTTGTGACGGCCGGCCGCCCAACAACCTGCCCGCTTGACCCTATCCCCTCCTCTCTTCTCCAGACCATTTCCGGAGACCTTCTCCCTTACCTCACCTCGCTCATCAACTCATCCCTGACCGCTGGCTACGTCCCTTCCGTCTTCAAGAGAGCAAGAGTTGCACCCCCTCTGAAAAAACCTACACTCGATCCCTCCGATGTCAACAACTACAGACCAGTATCCCTTCTTTCTTTTCTCTCCAAAACTCTTGAACGTGCCGTCCTTGGCCAGCTCTCCCACTATCTCTCTCAGAATGACCTTCTTGATCCAAATCAGTCAGGTTTCAAGACTAGTCATTCAACTGAGACTGCTCTTCTCTGTATCACGGAGGTGCTCCGCACTGCTAAAGCTAACTCTCTCTCCTCTGCTCTCATCCTTCTAGACCTATCGGCTGCCTTCGATACTGTGAACCATCAGATCCTCCTCTCCACCCTCTCCGAGTTGGGCATCTCCGGCGCGGCCCACGCTTGGATTGCGTCCTACCTGACAGGTCGCTCCTACCAGGTGGCGTGGCGAGAATCTGTCTCCTCGCCACGCGCTCTCACCACTGGTGTCCACCAGGGCTCTGTTCTAGGCCCTCTCCTATTCTCGCTATACACCAAGTCACTTGGCTCTGTCATAACCTCACATGGTCTCTCCTATCATTGCTATGCAGACGACACACAATTAATCTTCTCCTTTCCCCTTCTGATGACCAGGTGGCGAATCGCATCTCTGCATGTCTGGCAGACATATCAGTGTGGATGACGGATCACCACCTCAAGCTGAACCTCGGCAAGACGGAACTGCTCTTCCTCCCGGGGAAGGACTGCCCGTTCCATGATCTCGCCATCACGGTTGACAACTCCATTGTGTCCTCCTCCCAGAGCGCTAAGAACCTTGGCGTGATCCTGGACAACACCCTGTCGTTCTCAACTAACATCAAGGCGGTGGCCCGTTCCTGTAGGTTCATGCTCTACAACATCCGCAGAGTACGACCCTGCCTCACACAGGAAGCGGCGCAGGTCCTAATCCAGGCACTTGTCATCTCCCGTCTGGATTACTGCAACTCGCTGTTGGCTGGGCTCCCTGCCTGTGCCATTAAACCCCTACAACTCATCCAGAACGCCGCAGCCCGTCTGGTGTTCAACCTTCCCAAGTTCTCTCACGTCACCCCGCTCCTCCGCTCTCTCCACTGGCTTCCAGTTGAAGCTCGCATCCGCTACAAGACCATGGTGCTTGCCTACGGAGCTGTGAGGGGAACGGCACCGCAGTACCTCCAGGCTCTAATCAGGCCCTACACCCAAACAAGGGCACTGCGTTCATCCACCTCTGGCCTGCTCGCCTCCCTACCACTGAGGAAGTACAGTTCCCGCTCAGCCCAGTCAAAACTGTTCGCTGCTCTGGCCCCCCAATGGTGGAACAAACTCCCTCACGACGCCAGGACAGCGGAGTCAATCACCACCTTCCGGAGACACCTGAAACCCCACCTCTTTAAGGAATACCTAGGATAGGATAAAGTAATCCTTCTCACCCCCCCCCTTAAATGATTTAGATGCACTATTGTAAAGTGGCTGTTCCACTGGATGTCATAAGGTGAATTCACCAATTTGTAAGTCGCTCTGGATAAGAGCCAACAGAGCCACACCTGATGGGGGGGAAATGGGGAGGGAAGGAGAGGGGGTAGGGGGAGGGAGGGAGAGGGAGGTGAGAGAGAGAGAGAGAATGGTCACAAAATGACTCACATATAGCGACATTGTTTTTGATAAGAGGATGGTATAAATTTTCCTACTGAGACAATAAATGTTGAATTGAAGGTATCATGGTCTAAGACAGGTGTGTCCGTAAACGTTGCTGAATATTGTGCACAGCTTTGACATGTCGAGTGACCTCACCGATATGAGTGTTTGAGTGCTCCGACGTCATTGGTCCCGTCTCCGCACATTATTGTTGTATAGCCCAATCCTTTAAGACTAGTGATTACAAACTCCTGCAACCCAAGAAGAATACACACAGTTAGCACAAAACTAGCCTCAAAATGTACCGCCAGTTCTTGAGTGTGTTACACCGAGTGTACAAAACCCGAAAAACACTTTCCTAATATTGAGTTGCACCCCCCCATTCTTGATACACACAGGAAACTGCTGAGCATGAAAAACCACAAACCAGTGCATCTGGCACCTACTAACATACCCCGTTCAAAGGCACTTAAATATTGTGTCATGCCCGTTCACCCTCTGAATGGCACACATACACAATCCATGTCTCAATTGTCTCAAAGCTGAAAAATCCTTATTTAACCTGTCTCCTCCCCTTCATCTACACTCCCAATAAGTGATCATAGCTTTCAGCTGGATTCACCTGGAAAAGAGGCTGTGTTCATAATGTTTTAAGACTACATATATTATTGAGTGTACATCTTTTATAATCTAATAAATTCATTACATCAACAAAAATGGAGTAAAATAAGCCTATTTAATCCCTATACTGTATAGTGCACTACTTTTGACTAGAGTCCTATGGGCCCTGGTCAAAAGTAGTGCACTAGAAAAATAGTAGGGTGACTTAGTTAATGTCTACATGGAGGCAAGAAGACTGACCTTCTGTTTAGGGCTGACCCGTGCGAACACCCGGACATGTGGCAGGAGGGCGTGGAGCAACCGGGTGTCACTGGTCAGTCTGGTTAGCCCCTCCCCCGTCACACACAGATCATACTGATGAACCAACGAGGGGACGGATGGCGGGGGAAGCGGAACACACACACTGCCGTCTATAGACTCCCACTGCCATTCACCTGGAAGGAACAACGGCACAAGTTACCGTATTATAGTGCATTCTTAAAAAAGCGACACACTACACCTGGGTTAATAACATACATATTATGTCAAATAGTCTGAAGTACTTTAGGTGCGCTTGATTTGGTTTGCATATTATTCCATTGCACTGGGGCGAAGTAGTGCAGCTCAAGTACAATATATACGCATTTGACCCAGGTCTACAACACATGCACTGTCCACTATAGATCCCTTCATTACAACAATCACATGGTTATATCATCAGTGCATTAGTCTGTAGATTAGTCTAGTACAGAGCCTTCCAACCATGTTCGGAGAGCTACCATCCTGTCTGTTTTCTGTCCTACCCCAGTTGTAACTAACCCGATTCAGCTTATCAACCAGCTATTAGAATCAGGTGCACTAGATTAGGGTTGGAGTGAAAACCGACAGGACGGTTTTCAGATCAAGCATAAATTGGCTCTTAGTGTGCCATACCCTGGTTGGGTCTGGCCTGCAGTACGAATGTGTGTTCCTTCTGGATGTAGTGGAGCTCTCTGGCCACATGGCACGCTGTTAGAGGGTTGTCGCCTGTTATCATCACCACCTGAGGGAGAGACAGAGAAGAGGAGGGTTATGTGTATGTGTGGTGTGTAGTGTGTGTGTGTGTGTGTCTGTGTGTGCGCGTGTGACTGAGTGACTGCGTGCATGGATGTGCCTGATATTATTGTAATAATTGTAATCTGTGTCAATTTGTGTGAGCATGCGTGTGTATTTTGAGACAGCCTGCTCACATGATGCGATGCCTCCTGGATCTCTTTAATGACAGCCTTGCTGTCGGTCTTCAGGGGACACGAGACGACCATGAAGCCGGCAAACTGCAGGTCACACTCCAGAGCATCACGAGTCACCTCCCGCACCTGTACAGACAGAGCACAAAGCACCCAGTCACAGAAACAACCAACCCCTTCTGTAAAAGAAAGACACCCTCAACTAACCGCTTGGCTGAGGTTCACGAGAGCCTTGTAGCTAACGTGGTACTTTATTTATCTCGAAGACCCAGAACTACCCCACCCCCTCTCTCGGCTGAGCAGCTGGGTTGTTGAGACTATTGAAATAGCGTGCCATGTTAACTATGAGGCTTTTGGGAAACTCATCCCCTCACACAGAGCAGGGCAGAAAACGGTGAAGGCGCTGAAGCAAGAAAGAACTTTGGCTAAGAGTGCTTTTACCAAGCAAGCAAACTTCCTTAGCAGAGGTGCAAAACACATGACTAAGAGCGAACTGCGAGAGGAGTTCAAGAAGCTCACATCGGAGGCAAAGAAGGTGAGTGAGACAAATTATGAATACAGGGCTGGACTTCTGGCAGACATTGAAGCTGAAACCGATGAGGGTGAAGAAGCTGACCTGAGCAAGCAGCAGCAGACTGAACTTGAGAAGACATTCCAAGAATGCGAAGTACGATTGGATGAGGTCAGGGGGATGATCCAGTCCAACCTATGGCCTAGATACAGGGAGGACGAGGTGAAGTCTGCAATCAAAGAAGCTGAGACCGACTGTGATGGAGTTGCTCAAATACCTGTTATTGCTGTAAATAGAGATGGCTTCGAGCTACGGTGGGATGGTGTGAAGGCACAAGTCCAAGATGCAATCACAAGCCTAGCAGAGTGGGAGATGTGGATTCCAGTAGCAGAAAAAGAACGGCTGGAAGCCAGAGTAAAGGATCTGAAAGCATTCAGAAACAACCTTGAAGCAAGGAGGGCAGGATTTCTCACAGCGCAAAGAATTGCAGAAGAGGATAAAGACAGAGGGAGAGTGCCGTAGATTCCCGTGCCACAGCTGACACTGAGAATAAAACCAATCTGTTTACCCAGGTTCAGTGGGTATAAAAGGAATTTCCATCAATGGAGGAGAGACTGGGAGAGTCTACAGAAGCAGGGGGAACCAACAGGCTCAGTCGAAGTAAAGAAGATCCAACTCCTTGACAGTGTAGATAAGAGAATGTGTAGAGACCTCCATTTGTCTACTTACAATACTGCTGAGGACATGTTCAGGGTGCTTGAGAACAGGTATGGAAACAAGCCTTGGAGATAATTGAGGATCTGGAGAAAAATCCTGCTTTAAGAGCAAATCAGCCAAGGCCAGGAAACAATCCTGGTGCTACTTCTATTACATTCCTATGTTATTCCTCGGTCCCCTTGGTATTTTCTACCCTCACTTATTCCGAAACTCCCTGTTTCCTGAATGTTTCTTCTCAGTCCTCCGAACCATGTTATCGACATGATCCAAACTATAGAGAAGGCACTGGATGATCTCACAGAGCTTGGAGGCACAGGAGCCATCAACAACCCTCTAGTAATCAAATCCATAGAAAGCAAGTTACCTGACAACATCAAGCGAGATTGGCTTGTCTTCATGGTTAACCCGAGGAATAATGTCATGCCGGACAATCACATTGAGAACCTTCTTAAATTCCTGAAAACACAGGAGGAAATTCTTGAAAAATTAGAGCAGCTGGGAGTGATTTCGTGCCATGTTATAATTTCTTTCTTTGTCTGAAGGGAGATTTCAAGAGGAGTGACTCAGACAGAAGACAATCCAATGTGAGAAGGTATACGCGTACAGAGGAGCAGGAGGAATTTGTATCTAAGCTCTCCCCAGAGATGGCAGAGAAATTCAAGAAAGCATTCACCAACATCACTGCGAAAACAAACTGTGTCGAAAAGAATCAGCTGGGAGTGACTGAGTCAAGTGCAGTAGAATAATTGCCAGTTATTCTAATGCTGCTCAAGGTAACTACCAATGCAGGTCAAAAGAATTGGAACCCTGATCGATTTGGCATCGGACACAAACTACATCACTCACAGAGCTGCCAGAAGATTAAATCTTTGAAGTGAAAACATCACTTTAGTCATTCATGGAGTCGGAGGAATGGCCATGAAGAATAGAACCAGAAGATATCTCCTCAGAGTGAGGGTCAAAATGCCCATAGGCACGGAAAGAGCTCATGAGCTTATGTGCTATGGTTTGAATGAAATTGCCAACATCCACAGAGTCGTCAATCCTGAGCAACTCAAGAAGTTCTTCCCAGAAGTCAATCTAGGAGATCTGAGTAGACCGGAGAGTATTGAGCTACTGATAAGCCACCGCGAAGGAAGACTTGCTCCGCAAAGAGTGAATGTGATTAGAGACCTTGTCTTGTGGGAAGGCCCGCTAGGAAAGACTGTTGGTGGAGCACATCCAGATGTTTGAAGAAGTGGATATAGCCGCACACAGGTCTGAAACACACTTTGATCGATCCATGAGAGCAACCGCTGTCAAGTATCAAGAGATAGCTAAGCTGTTCACAGCTGAAACCAAAGGCACAGTTGCTCGCAGAGAGTTCTTGGATTGGTGGAAATGGGACAGCATTGGAGCAGCTTGCGGCCCAAAGTGTGGAGGATGCCGGTGCGGCAACTGACAACCAGGAGGAAGGGAAATGACTCTGAGTGAGGAAAGAGAACTGGAGATCATAAGGAAAGGCCTCACCTACATCAAAGCAGATGCTCACAGCGATGAACCCCACTGGGACACAAAATACCCCTGGATTCAAGATCCAAGTTCCCTTCCTGACAACAGGAGTGGGGTGGAAGCCACCTTCTTGAGAACAGAAAAGCAACTCAAAAAAGAGCCAGAGTGGAGAATAGCATACACAGCTCAAGTTCATGAAATGGTGGAGAGAAGAGCAGCGAAGAAACTCACCAAAGAGCTCATTGCCAGCTGGAAGGGGCCAGTATGGTATGTCAGCCACTTGGTGGCGCCAAAACCGCACTCTCTCACAACACCTGTGCAACTGGTATGGAACAGCAGCCAGAAGGTTAGAGGGGTCAGCATGAATGACCTTCTGCTGAAAGGGCCTGATGTCCTCAATCCCATCCGAGCAGTACTACTCAGGTTCAGGAGAGGCGTCCATGCTGC
The DNA here is from genome assembly GCF_036934945.1 of Oncorhynchus masou masou. NCBI lineage: Eukaryota > Metazoa > Chordata > Actinopteri > Salmoniformes > Salmonidae > Oncorhynchus > Oncorhynchus masou. The sequence goes on along the minus strand of NC_088225.1, from coordinate 319,920 downwards.
CCTCGGCGACATTAAGAAAATGTACAATTCTGTGTGGTTGGAAGACCTGGAGATGCACCTCCACAGATTTCTCTGGAGAGACACTGAGGAGGAAGAGATTGAAGAGTATGCGATCACCAGAGTCAACATTGGCGATCGACCAGCAGGGTGCATTGCGCAATTGGCTATGAGAGAGACAGCCAAACTGCCGATGTTTGCTCACCTTGAGGAGGAACGTAGGATCCTTGAAGAGGATACCTATGTCGATGACATCCTGACTTCCCATAATGACTTGTAAAAGCTGGACCAGAACACCAAAAGGGTTGAAGAGATAATGAAGGCAGGCGGCTTCTTCCTCAAGCCCTGGGTCCGGTCAGATCAAAGTGGGAGGCAGGAGATCGTACCAGCAGAACAAGGAGCGCAGTCAAGCACAGCACTCATTCTCCCAAACCAAATGAGGGAAGGAGACAATAAAGCCCTTGGAGTTGGATACCTTGTTGAGGAGGATAAACTGTACCTCATGACTTCAATCAATTTCTCAAAGAGGAAAAAGAAAATGAGTCGGCCAAAATCTCCTTGATGAAGAGGTGAGAGGGAAAACTCCAAACCCACTGACGAGAAGAGAACTGCTGAGCGAGGTAGCTGGCCTGTATGACCCAATAGGCCTCGTCACACTTGCCAAACAAAAGGGTGCCATTCTTGTCAGAAAGGCGTTTCAGGAAGCTGGAGGCAAAACTCTGACCCGAGACACTTGGGACAAACCTTTGTCTGAAAATTTGAGGGAAGAAGCCATCCAATTCTTTGAGGAATACACATGTCTTGGCCAAATCACCTTTCACAGTGGCCTCACACCAGTCAAGTGGATTGGAAAACCTTGGGGAATAACATTCTCTGATGGCAGTGACAAGAGCTATGGAGCCGTAGTGTACTTAAGATGGGAGACCCAGCAAGGCATCAAAGTTAGACTGGTTGAATACAAAGCAAAGCTCACACCATTGGACCAAAAGGGAGAACCAGTAAAAGCTGAAAGCTGCGGTGCTGTATATGCAGCACGACTTCTAAAGTATGTTGAAAAGCACAGTCGAATAGAAATTGAACGATGGCTCCATCTACTGGACAGTGTTAAGGGAATTTTTATCAATGATGACTAATTACGTATACATTTCAATCAGGAACTGACTAATCAGAATACTATTATGTTACTGTATATGTACTAATCAGAATACTATTATGTTACTGTATATGTATGAATTATCTTTTTAATCTTAGTACTGAATATAATGTGTGCAAATATAATCAAGAATTAGAACAATGACTGTCTGTACCATGGTAGAAATGAATGAACTTATAGCCAGACTGGCTAGAAGGCTTACCTACACCAGCTGTCCTACGCTTAGTCATATATCAACTTAATAGGGAGAGACGATGTGAGAACCATACAGCCTTTGTACTAGAACGGAGATGGCACGGGTTGGTACTGAAACTAATGATGTAATTTTAAGTTTATAACCTGTGGTAAAATGTGTAAGGAGCTGTACTCTTGTGAATAAAGGCTGCTGTTTGACTTTAAGACTGGGCTCTGTCCATTTTTATACTAATAAGGGTCATACATATCCTTATGAATTGACAGAGTGTTTGATTTTAATTGGGTATTAAAACAGAGGAATTTAATTCCTGCAACAACAGTCAAACCGTGTTGGGAGCAATCCAGAGAGACAGCTATGGATATAAAACTTTATTTGCGAATAGAGTTGGAGATCCAGAAATCCACATCCGTAGAAGACTGCCTCTTATTTTTAGCTGATAGAAGTGGTCATCTGGGTGGTCATCTGCTGCAACAGCCCATCCATGACAGCCCGTCCTGAGATGCCATTGTACACACCACTGTTGCACTGCGCCGTTATTTGCCTGTTTGTGGCCCGCCTGATAGTTTGCAAGATAATTGCCATTCTCCTTCAACCACTCTCATGATCGAGCTCGTTTCGACCACAGGACTGCCGATAATTGGATGTTTTTTGTTTGTCGCACCATTCTCGGTAAACCATATACACTGTCGTGCATGAAAAGGCCAGGAGGGTGGTTGTGACTGAGATAATGGATCCGGCGCACTTGGCACCGCCGATCAGACCACGCTTAAAGTCATTTAGGTCACTCGTTTTGCCCATTCCAACGTTCAATCGAACAGTAACTAAACGCCTCGAAGCCGGTCTGCCTGCTTTATATAACGATCTATTTTCGTGAACAGGGTGGTGTACCTAATAAACGTTTATTTATGAACAAAATATTACTAACAACAACAAAATGTAACAATTTCTGATGAAGTATGGAGAGTGCAATACAATACAATGTAATATTATTCATCTACAATTTGTTCTTAAACATGGGCAACATGGGCCTGGGAGGCTAACAGGGCTATTGGTATCCTCAGTACTACACCAATTATCCATTTCTCACTCAATACTTATTTTATTCCCCCAAATGTATTATTATTATTTATTTTTTTACACAAGTGCACTGTCATTAAATCCTTAAAATTGCTACGTTTTTCTCTCTGCCCCATGGAAAAATATGTAGCGTTGCAGGATATTAGCTTTAAAGCTGCAACAACAACAATTATCTCTGCCACAAGACAAAATGTGTAGAATTGCAGGAAATTTACTTGAAAACGAAAGTTCTCTCCGATGCTAAGAGGCAGGTCTTTCAGGGCCCAAGATTTGGTTCGTCCAGCCATGTAATACTGAAGTCATAGTAAAACTCATTGTATGCTATTTTTTTTATCTCACGTGAGTTGTGTTCTGATTGTTTTTATTTTTTTTATTTCACCTTTATTTAACCAGGTAGGCTAGTTGAGAACAAGTTCTCATTTGCAACTGCGACCTGGCCAAGATAAAGCATAGCAGTGTGAACAGACAACACAGAGTTACACATGGAGTAAACAATAAACAAGTCAATAACACAGTAGAAAAAAAAGAGTCTATATACATTGTGTGCAAAAGGCAAGAGGAGGTAGGCGAATAATTACAATTTTGCAGATTAACACTGGAGGGATAAATGATCAGATGGTCATGTACAGGTAGAGATAATGGTGTGCAAAAGAGCAGAAAAGTAATTAAATAAAAACAGTATGGGGATGAGGTAGGTAAATTCGGTGGGCTATTTACCGATAGACTATGTACAGCTGCAGCAATCGGTTAGCTGCTCAGATAGCAGATGTTTGAAATTGGTGAGGGAGATAAAAGTCTCCAACTTCAGCGATTTTTGCAATTCGTTCCAGTCACAGGCAGCAGAGAACTGGAACGAAAGGTGGCCAAATGAGGTGTTGGCTTTAGGGATGATCAGTGAGATACACCTGCTGGAGCGCGTGCTACAGGTGGGTGTTGCCATCGTGACCAGTGAACTGAGATAAGGCGGAACTTTACCTAGCATGGACTTGTAGATGACCTGGAGCCAGTGGGTCTGGCAACGAATATGTAGCAAGGGCCAGCCGACTAGAGCATACAGGTCGCAGTGGTGGGTGGTATAAGGTGCTTTAGTAACAAAACGGATGGCATTGTGATAAACTGCATCCAGTTTGCTGAGTAGAGTGTTGGAAGCTATTTTGTAGATGACATCGCCGAAGTCGAGGATCGGTAGGATAGTCAGTTTTACTAGGGCAAGTTTGGCGGCGTGAGTTAAGGAGGCTTTGTTGCGGAATAGAAAGCCGACTCTAGATTTGATTTTAGATTGGAGATGTTTGATATGAGTCTGGAAGGAGAGTTTACAGTCTAGCCAGACACCTAGGTACTTACACCTAGGTCCACATATCCTAGGTCGGAACCATCCAGGGTGGTGATGCTAGTCGGGAGTGCAGGTGCAGGCAGCGAACGGTTGAAAAGCATGCATTTGGTTTTACTAGCGTTTAAGAGCAGTAGTAGGCCACGGAAGGAGTGTTGTATAGGGTTGAAGCTCGTTTGGAGGTTAGATAGCATAGTGTCCAAGGACGGGCCGGAAGTATACAGAATGGTGTCGTCTGCGTAGAGGTGGATCAGGGAATCGCCCGCAGCAAGAGCAACATCATTGATATATACAGAGAAAAGAGTCGGGCCGGGAATTGAACCCTGTGGCACCCCCATAGAGACTGCCAGAGGACCGGACAGCATGCCCTCCGATTTGACACACTGAACTCTGTCTGCACAGTAGTTGGTGAACCAGGCAAGGCAGTCATCCGAAAAACCGAGGCTACTGAGTCTGCCGATAAGAATATGGTGATTGACAGAGTCGAAAGCCTTGGCAAGGTCGAAGAAGACGGCTGCACAGTACTGTCTTTTATCGATGGCGGTTATGATATCGTTTAGTACCTTGAGCGTGGCTGAGGTGCACCCGTGACCGGCTCGGAAACCAGATTGCACAGCGGAGAAGGTACGGTGGGATTCGAGATGGTCAGTGACCTGTTTGTTGACTTTGCTTTCGAAGACCTTAGATAGGCAGGGCAGGATGGATATAGGTCTGTAACAGTTTGGGTCCAGGGTGTCTCCCCCTTTGAAGAGGGGGATGACTGCGGCAGCTTTCCAGTCCTTGGGGATCTCAGACGATATGAAAGAGAGTTGAACAGGCTGGTAGTAGGGGTAGCGACAATGGCGGCGGATTAGTTTCAGAAATAGAGGGTCCAGATTGTCAAGCCCAGCTGATTTGTACAGGTCCAGGTTTTGCAGCTCTTTCAGAACATCTGCTATCTGGATTTGGGTAAAGGAGAAACTGGAGAGGCTTGGGCGAGTAGCTGCGGGTGGGGGGGCGGAGCTGTTGGCCAAGGTTGGAGTAGCCAGGAGGAAGGCATGGCCAGCCGTTGAGAAATGCTTGTTGAAGTTTTCGATAATCATGGATTTATCGGTGGTGACCGTGTTACCTAGCCTCAGTGCAGTGGGCAGCTGGGAGGAGGTGCTCTTGTTCTCCATGGACTTCACAGTGTCCCAGAACTTTTTGGAGTTAGAGCTACAGGATGCACATTTCTGCCTGAAGAAGCTGGTCTTTGCTTTCCTGACTGACTGCGTGTAATGGTTCCTGACTTCCCTGAAGAGTTGCATATTGCGGGGACTATTCGATGCTATTGCAGTCATCCAGGTCGATTAGAAAGGCCTGCTCACAGAAGTGTTTTAGGGAGCGTTTGACAGTGATGAGGGGTGGTCGTTTGACTGCGGATCCGTAGCGGATACAGGCAATGAGGCAGTGATCGCTGAGATCCTGGTTGAAGATAGCGGAGGTGTATGAGGGGGACCCTGATGAATTTGCTATCACAAAAGGGGTCTCTAGCCGCAAAAAGTTTGAGAAACCCTGAGTTAGATAGGACAGGTAGGTGAATTAAACAGGACAGGTAGAGTTACCTGTTGGTGGCTGAGGTGTCCGATCTCTCTGTATCCCAAGGCCAGAACCCTGGCCCCTTCTCGGGACATCTCCCTGTGCACCTGATCATAGCTGGCTGGGCACTCTGAGAACTATAGAAACAAACAAATGGTTAGAATAATGATAATGACACAAAGAAAGTGTAATAAGCAGGTTGTAACTGCAGCAGTGACGTATCTACTCAACACTGAGATGATGTACTTGTATGTGAAGTGTAGTACAGTAGACATGTATTATATTGACCACAAAGATACAGTTGAAGTCAGGAAATGTACATACACTTAGGTTGGAGTCATAAAAATTCATTTTTCAAACACTACACAAATTTCTTGTTCATAAACTATAGTTTTAGCAAGTCGGTTAGGACATCTACTGTGTGCATGACACAAGTAACTATTCCCAACAATTGTTTACAGACAGATTATTTCACAGCATCACAATTCCAGTGGGTCAGAAGTTTACATACACTAAGTTGACTGTTCCTTTACACAGCTTGGAAAATTCCAGAAAATTATGTCATGGCTTTAGAAGCTTCTGATAGGCTACTTGACATAATTTGAGTCAACTGGAGGTGTACCTGTGGATGTATTTCAAGGCCTGCCTTCAAACTCAGTGCCTCTTTGCTTGACATCATGGGAAAATCAAAAGAAATCAGCCAAGACCACAGAAAAAAAATTGTAGACCTCCACAAGTCTGGTTCATCCTTGGGAGCAATTTCCAAATGCCTGAAGGTACCACGTTCATCTGTACAAACAATAGTACACAAGTATAAACACCATGGGACCACGCAGCCATCATACCTCTCAGGAAGGAGACGCGTTCTGTCTCCAAGAGATGAACGTACTTTGGTGCGAAAAGTGCAAATCAATCCCAGAACAACAGCAAAGGACCTTGTGAAGATGCTGGAGGAAACAGGTACAAAAGTATCTATATCCACAGTAAAACGAGTCCTATATCAACATAGCCTGAAAGGCCGCTCAGCAAGGAAGAAGCCACTGCTCCAAAACCACCATAAAAAAGCCAGACTACGGTTTGCAACTGCACATGGGGACAAAGATCGTACTTTTTTGGAGAAATGTCCTCTGGCCTGATGAAACAAAAATGGAACTGTTTGGCCATAATGATCATCGTTATGTTTGGAGGAAAAATGGGGAGGCATGCAAGACGAAGAACATCATCCCAACCGTGAAACACGTGTTGTGGGGATGCTTTGGTGCAGGAAGGACTGGTGCACTTCACAAAATAGATGGCATCATGAAGCAGGAAAATGATGTGGATATATTGAAGCAACATCTCATGCCATCAGTCAGGAAGTTAAAGCTTGGTCCCAAATGGGTCTTCCAAATGGACAATGACTCCAAGCATACTTCCAAAGTAGAGGTCGACCGATTAATCGGAATGACCAATTAGGGCCAATTTCAAGTTTTCATAACAATCTGAAATTTGCAAAAATGTACACACCTTTATTTAACTTGGCAAGTCAGTTAACTTTTTATGGCTGGGGGGGAGTATTGAGTAGCTTGGATGAATAAGGTGCCTAAAGTAAACAGCCTGCTCCTCAGTCTCAGTTTCTAATATATGCATTTTATTAGTTGTATTGGATAGAAAACACTCTAAAGTTTCTAAAACTGTTTGAATGTTGTCTGTGAGTATAACAGAACTCATATAGCAGGCAAAATCCTGAGTTGAAATCAAAACAGGAAGTGAGAAATCTGAGCTTTCTATGTATTCAGAGTCCCCAATGAAATCCCCTTGAGATATTAATGATGTTGCACTGCCTAGGGGTTCCACTAGATGTCAACCATCAATAGAAATTATATTGAGACTTTTATGATGTGGGAGTGAATGATAGCAGAATCAGTCAGGTGTCTGGCAGTCAGCCATTTTCTGATCATGTTTATTCCTCGTGGTAGTCACTTGCGTTCCATTGCTCACGAAGACAAGAAGGAGTACTCCGGTTGGAACTTTATTGAAGCTATATGTTAAAAACATCTTAATGATTGATTCTGTACTTAGTTTGAAATGTTTCTTCGACAGGTAATATCATTTTTGGAAGTTTTTGTCCGATATAACGCTGACCAGAATTAGCGTTTGGATATGTATACCAAACGCGCTAACAAAATAAGCTATTTGGACATAAATAACTGACATTTTCGAACAAAACAAACATTTATTGTGGACCTGGGATTCCTGGAGTGCTTTCTGATGTAGATCATCAAAGATAAGGGAATATTTATCATGTCATTTCTTGTTTATGTTGACGCCATCTTTGCGGCTGTGGTGTTTTTACTTCTGAGTGCCGTCTCAGATTGTTGCATGGGTTTCTTTTTCCATAAAGTTTTTTTGAAATCTGACACAGCGGTTGCATTAAGGAGAGGTATATCTATAATTCCATGTGTATAACTTGTATTATCATCTACATTTATGATGAGTATTTCTGTTGAATGATGTGGCTATGCAAAGTCACTGGAATTCTTTGTAACTAGTGAATCTAACGCGCCAACGTAAACTCCGATTTTCTGATATAAATATGAACTTTATCAAACAAAACATGCATGTATTGTGTAACATTCTTATTTTCAATGACGTCCTAGGAACAGTGGGTTAACTGCCTTGTTCATGGGCAGGACGACAGATTTTTACCTTGTCAGCTCAGGGATTCAATCTTGCAACCTTACGGTTAACTAGTCCTGATTACATTGCACTCCACGAGGAGCCTGCCTGTTACGCGAATGCAGTAAAAAGCCAAGGTAAGTTGCTAGCTGGCATTAAACTTATCTTATAAAAAACAATCAATCAATCATAATCACTAGTTAACTACACATGGTTGATGATATTACTAGTTTATCTAGCGTGTCCTGCGTTGCATCTAATCGATGTGGTGGCATTCACGAAAAAGGACTGTCGTTGCTCCAACGTGTCCCTAACCATAAACATCAATGCTTTTCTTAAAATCAATAAACAAGTATATATATTTTTTACTTGCAAATTTAGTTAATATTGCCTGCTAACATGAATATATTTTAACTAGGAAAAATGGTGTCACTTCTCTTGCAACAGAGTCAGGGTATATGCAGCAGTTTGGGCCACCTAGCTCATTGCAAACTGTGTGAAGACTATTTCTTTCTAACAAAGACAGCCAACTTCACCAAACGGGGGATGATTTAACAAAAGCGCATTTGCAAAAAAAAGCACAATCGTTGCACGACTGTACCTAACCATAAACATCAATGCCTTTCTTGAAATCAATACACAGAAGTATATATTTTTAAACCTGCATATTAGCTAAAAGAAGTCCAGGTTAGCAGGCAATATTAACCAGGTGAAATTGTGTCACTTCTCTTGCGTTCATTGCATGCAGTCAGGGTATATGCAACAGTTTGGGCCGCCTGGCTCGTTGCGAACTAATTTGCCAGAATTATACGTAATTATAACATTACACAAGGTTGTGCAATGTAACACAAATATTTAGACTTATGGATGCCACCCGTTAGATAAAATACAGAACGGTTCCGTATTTCACTGAAAGAATAAACGTCTTGTTTTCGAGATGATAGTTTCCGGATTCCACCATATTAATGACCTAGGGCTCGTAGTTCTGTGTGTTATTATGTTATAATTAAGTCTATGATTTGATAGAGCAGTCTGACTGAGCGGTGGTAGGCACCAGCAGGCTTGTAAACATTCATTCAAACAGCACTTTCGTGTGTTTTGACAGCAGCTCTTCGCTGTGCTTCAAGCATTGCGCTGTTTATGCCTATCAACTCCCGAGATTAGGCTGGTGTAACCGATGTGAAATGGCTAGCTAGTTCGCGGGGTGTGCGCTCACAGCGTTTCAAACGTCACTCGCTTTGAGAGTTGGAGTAGTTGTTCCCCTTGCTCTGCATGGGTAACGCTGCTTCGAGGGTGGCTGTTGTCGATGTGTTCCTGGTTCGAGCCCAGGTAGGGGCGAGGAGAGGGACGGAAGCTATACTGTTACACTGGCAATACTAAAGTGCCTATAAGAACATCCAATAGTTAAAGGTATATGTCATTATAGTACAACGGTTTGATTTGTCTAATCTTAGCAATTTCTTCTTAGCTAGCTACATAGCCGTCTTTGTATCAAAGATAATTGCGTAATTATTGTATTTTGTCGTCCTAACGTAGTCTACACTGCTATCTGCCCAGCAGCTAGCTAACGTCCACCGTCTACCGAATACCAGCACTGTAGAAACTATTACACTCAACTGAACGACTTGATTAGTGTAGTGTTAGCTAGCTACATAGTTGTCTTTGCTGTCTTCGTATCCAAGATAATTGTGTAGTTTAGAGTGTGTAGACTTAGAGTGATTATCTTAATTTACCGAGGTTAGCTAGCCAGCTATTTGTCGTCCTTAACGTAGGAGATACTGCTAGCTAGCTAGCCAACAGCTAGCCAACGTCTACCGAATAGAACTTCAACAACCCGGTCAACATTCCGCTTCGCTCCACAGGTAGTATCACATTTTCATTTCACTTCATTACAGTACAACGGTTTGATTTGTTTGATCGTAGCTAGCTAGCTACATAGCCGTCTTTGTTCAAAGACAATTGTGTAGTCTAGAGCGATTTTCTAGGTTAGCTAGCCAGCTATTGTCGTTCTTAACGTAACGTAATCAACACTGCTAGCTAGCCAGCTAGCCCCCGAATAGCAGCACTGTAGAAACTATTACACTCAACGGAACGACTTGATTAGTGTAGTGTCAACAACGCAGCCACTGCCAGCTAGCCTACAAAGTCAACAACGCAGCCACTGCCAGCTAGCCTACTCCAGCAGTACTGTATCATTTCAATCATTTTAGTCAATAAGATTCTTGCTACGTAAGCTTAACTTTCTGAACATTCGAGACGTGTAGTCCACTTGTCATTCCAATCTCCTTTGCATTAGCGTAGCCTCTTCTGTAGCCTGTCAACTATGTGTCTATCTATCCCTGTTCTCTCCTCTCTGCACAGACCATACAAACGCTCCACACCGCGTGGCCGCGGCCACCCTAATCTGGTGGTCCCAGCGCTCATGACCCACGTGGAGTTCCAGGTCTCCGGTAGCCTCTGGAACTGCCGATCTGCGGCCAACAAGGCAGAGTTCATCTCAGCCTATGCCTCCCTCCAGTCCCTCGACTTCTTGGCACTGACGGAAACATGGATCACCACAGATAACACTGCTACTCCTACTGCTCTCTCTTCGTCCGCCCACATGTTCTCGCACACCCCGAGGGCTTCTGGTCAGCGGGGTGGTGGCACCGGGATCCTCATCTCTCCCAAGTGGTCATTCTCTCTTTCTCCACTTACCCATCTGTCTATCGCCTCCTTTGAATTCCATGCTGTCACAGTTACCAGCCCTTTCAAGCTTAACATCCTTATCATTTATCGCCCTCCAGGTTCCCTCGGAGAGTTCATCAATGAGTTTGATGCCTTGATAAGCTCCTTTCCTGAGGACGGCTCACCTCTCACAGTCCTGGGCGACTTTAACCTCCCCACGTCTACCTTTGACTCATTCCACTCTGCCTCCTTCTTTCCACTCCTCTCCTCTTTTGACCTCACCCTCTCACCTTCCCCCCCTACTCACAAGGCAGGCAATACGCTCGACCTCATCTTTACTAGATGCTGTTCTTCCACTAACCTCATTGCAACTCCCCTCCAAGTCTCCGACCACTACCTTGTATCCTTTTCCCTCTCGCTCTCATCCAACACTTCCCACACTGCCCCTACTCGGATGGTATCGCGCCGTCCCAACCTTCGCTCTCTCTCCCCCGCTACTCTCTCCTCTTCCATCCTATCATCTCTTCCCTCTGCTCAAACCTTCTCCAACCTATCTCCTGATTCTGCCTCCTCAACCCTCCTCTCTTCCCTTTCTGCATCCTTTGACTCTCTATGTCCCCTATCCTCCAGGCCGGCTCGGTCCTCCCCTCCCGCTCCGTGGCTCGACGACTCATTGCGAGCTCACAGAACAGGGCTCCGGGCAGCCGAGCGGAAATGGAGGAAAACTCGCCTCCCTGCGGACCTGGCATCCTTTCACTCCCTCCTCTCTACATTTTCCTCCTCTGTCTCTGCTGCTAAAGCCACTTTCTACCACTCTATATTCCAAGCATCTGCCTCTAACCCTAGGAAGCTCTTTGCCACCTTCTCCTCCCTCCTGAATCCTCCTCCCCCTCCCCCCCCCTCTGCAAATGACTTCGTCAACCATTTTGAAAAGAAGGACGACGACATCCAATCCTCGTTTGCTAAGTCAAACGACACCGCTGGTTCTGCTCACACTGCCCTACCCTGTGCTCTGACCACTTTCTCCCCTCTCTCTCCAGATGAAATCTCGCTTCTTGTGACGGCCGGCCGCCCAACAACCTGCCCGCTTGACCCTATCCCCTCCTCTCTTCTCCAGACCATTTCCGGAGACCTTCTCCCTTACCTCACCTCGCTCATCAACTCATCCCTGACCGCTGGCTACGTCCCTTCCGTCTTCAAGAGAGCGAGAGTTGCACCCCTTCTGAAAAAACCTACACTCGATCCCTCCGATGTCAACAACTACAGACCAGTATCCCTTCTTTCTTTTCTCTCCAAAACTCTTGAACGTGCCGTCCTTGGCCAGCTCTCCCGCTATCTCTCTCAGAATGACCTTCTTGATCCAAATCAGTCAGGTTTCAAGACTAGTCATTCAACTGAGACTGCTCTTCTCAGGCGCTCCGCACTGCTAAAGCTAACTCTCTCTCCTCTGCTCTCATCCTTCTAGACCTATCGGCTGCCTTCGATACTGTGAACCATCAGATCCTCCTCTCCACCCTCTCCGAGTTGGGCATCTCCGGCGCGGCCCACGCTTGGATTGCGTCCTACCTGACAGGTCGCTCCTACCAGGTGGCGTGGCGAGAATCTGTCTCCTCACCACGCGCTCTCACCACTGGTGTCCCCCAGGGCTCTGTTCTAGGCCCTCTCCTATTCTCGCTATACACCAAGTCACTTGGCTCTGTCATAACCTCACATGGTCTCTCCTATCATTGCTATGCAGACGACACACAATTAATCTTCTCCTTTCCCCCTTCTGATGACCAGGTGGCGAATCACATCTCTGCATGTCTGGCAGACATATCAGTGTGGATGACGGATCACCACCTCAAGCTGAACCTCGGCAAGACGGAGCTGCTCTTCCTCCCGGGGAAGGACTGCCCGTTCCATGATCTCGCCATCACGGTTGACAACTCCATTGTGTCCTCCTCCCAGAGCGCTAAGAACCTTGGCGTGATCCTGGACAACACCCTGTCGTTCTCAACTAACATCAAGGCGGTGGCCCGTTCCTGTAGGTTCATGCTCTACAACATCCGCAGAGTACGACCCTGCCTCACACAGGAAGCGGCGCAGGTCCTAATCCAGGCACTTGTCATCTCCCGTCTGGATTACTGCAACTCGCTGTTGGCTGGGCTCCCTGCCTGTGCCATTAAACCCCTACAACTCATCCAGAACGCCGCAGCCCGTCTGGTGTTCAACCTTCCCAAGTTCTCTCACGTCACCCCGCTCCTCCGCTCTCTCCACTTGCTTCCAGTTGAAGCTCGCATCCGCTACAAGACCATGGGGCTTGCCTACGGAGCTGTGAGGGGAACGGCACCGCAGTACCTCCAGGCTCTGATCAGGCCCTACACCCAAACAAGGGCACTGCGTTCATCCACCTCTGGCCTGCTCGCCTCCCTACCACTGAGGAAGTACAGTTCCCGCTCAGCCCAGTCAAAACTGTTCGCTGCTCTGGCCCCCCAATGGTGGAACAAACTCCCTCACGACGCCAGGACAGCGGAGTCAATCACCACCTTCCGGAGACACCTGAAACCCCACCTCTTTAAGGAATACCTAGGATAGGATAAAGTAATCCTTCTCACCCCCCGCCTTAAATGATTTAGATGCACTATTGTAAAGTGGCTGTTCCACTGGATGTCATAAGGTGAATTCACCAATTTGTAAGTCGCTCTGGATAAGAGCGTCTGCCAAATGACTTAAATGTAATGTAAATGTTACATGGCACATATTGCACTTTTACTTTCTTCTCCAACACTTTGATTTTGCATTATTTAAACCAAATTGAACATGTTTCATTATTTATTATTTATTATTTATTTGCGGCTAAATGTATGTATTATATTACGTTCAAATAAGTGTTCATTCAGTATTGTTGTAATTGTCATTATTACAAAAAATTTAAATTAAAAATTAAAATTGTCCGATTAATCGGTATTGGTTTTTTTGGTCCTCCAATAATTGGTGTTGAAAAATCATAATCGGTCGACCTATATTCCAAAGTTGTGGCAAAATGACTTAAGGACAACAAAGTCAAGGTATTAGAGTGGCCATCACAAAGCCCTGACCTAAATCCTATAGAACATTTGTGGGCAGAACTGAAAAAGCGTGTGCGAGCAAGAAGGCCTAAAAACCTGACTCAGTTACATCAGCTATGTCAGGAGGAATGGGCCAAAATTCTCCCAACTTATTGCGGGAAGCTTGTGGAAGGCTACCTGAAACATTTGACCCAAGTTAAACAATTGCTACCACATACTAATTGAGTGAATGTAAACTTCTGACCCACTGGGAATGGGAATGTGATAAAATAAATCATCCTCTCTATTATTATTCTGACATTTCATATTCTTAAAATAAAGTGGTGATCCTAACTGACCTGAGACAGGGAATTTTTACTAGGATTAAATGTCAAGAATTGTGAAAAACTGAGTTTAAATGTAGTTGGGTAAGGTGTATGTAAACTTCCGACTTCAACTGTATATTAAATTATATATTTAAAATGTTAGTATTCTATTTAAAACAATGATTTTTACCATATCCCTAAGTGTCTCTGGAGCTCCTTTGACAGTGGAGACAAAGCAGAGGTCAGTGGAGCCCAGCTTCTCATAGGAGGTGAGGACAGACATCCTCTTCAGAGCACTGGCAAAGTGGAACCGCAGGTGGATCTTCAGGCCTGGGGTCTTTATACCGCGAGCAAACACCTTTTCATCTACACCACACAGAGAGAGAGGGACAGAAGGGTAGAGATGATGCAAACATATGGAGACACACACACTCTCATTTCTGATGTACAAAGAGGAGACAGAGCAGAAATCCTGAGGTGCACACACACACACACACACACACACCCTTTAGTGAGGGTCCAGTCAGCAGCAGTGAGCATGGCCTTCTCCAGGGGGTCGCCTACCAGCTGTCCGTCGTCAAGGGTAACCAGTGAGTGACAAGTAGCAACCACCCGATGCGTTTCCATTGGGATCTCTGACACAGGCATTACTTCTTTCCCTTCTCTGGAGGAGTTTAGAAAAGGTTTACAAACAAATGTAAAAACGTACTTCATATTCTTCCAAAGATTTTAATACAATTAATTCATGCTAAAAACGTGTCAGTTTCTCTTTAAATGTCACTCCTCAATATGACAATACTCACAGTATGACACCAGCGCATTGGTAGACACTTTACTTAACCCAGACCGTTACAATGCATTATGATGCCATTATGAAGCCTGTGTTAATATCATCAGGTCCAGTCAGTCTTTGGAAAAATTTGCAACAAAGAAATGTATCATACTGAAAAAAAAAAAAAGAGTGTACCTGAGTCCTGCGACCCCCCGCACAACCAGATGGTCGCTGGTCAAGGTGCCCGTCTTGTCAAAGCAGCACACCTCCACCTTGCCTGCAAATGGGATCCTGAAGGGCTCAGTGCAGAACACATCTAAGTAAGGGAGAAGAAAGAAAGGGGTGAGTCAAATAGCAGAACAGCGAGGTGGACTGGCATCATTAAGTGCTACAAACATTACTATGCCAGTTTCAGAACCACTTTCACAACACATACATCCACATACCACCCCGCCCACCACACACACACTGCTGACTCACAGAGCTTGGCCAGAGCGATGAGGGATGTGTTGACTGCCAGAGACAATTCTATAGGGAGCTCAGGTGGAACCACGGAGGTCAGGATGAGAGTACACTCCAGGAACAACTTATACCGGTTCCTGCTAGGGTCCTTAGTTCCTGCAGGGGCGAGCACACAGAGACAGTTGCACAACTAAACTCAGCAAAAAAAAGAAACGTCCTCTCACTGTCTACTGCGTTTATTTTCAGCAAACTTAACATGTCTAAGTATTTGTATGAACATAAGATTCAACAACTGAGACAAACTGATCAAGTTCCACAGACATGTGACTAACAGAAATGGAATTATGTGTTCTTAAACAAAGGGGTGTTCAAAATCAAAAGCAACAGTCAGTATCTGGTGTGGCCACCAGCTGCATTAAGTACGGCAGTGCATCTCCTCCTCATGGACTGCACCAGATTTGCCAGTTCTTGCTGTGAGATGTTACCCCACTCTTCCACCAAGGTACCTGCAAGTCCCTGGACATTTCTGGGGGGAATGGCCTTAGCCCTCACCCTCCGATCCAACAGGTCCCAGACGTGATCAATGGTATTGAGATCCGGGCTCTTCGCTGGCCATGGCAGAACACTGACATTCATGTCTTGCAGGAAATCACGCATAGAACGAGCAGTATGGCTGGTGGCATTGTCATGCTGGAGGGTCATGTCAGGATGAGCCTGCAGTACCACATGAGGGAGGAGGATGTCTTCCCTGTAACACACAACGTTGAGATTGCCTGCAATAACAACAAGCTCAGTCCGACAATACTGTGACACACCGCCCCAGACCATGACGGACCCTCCACCTCCAAATCGATCCAGCTCTAGAGTACAGGCCTCGGTGTAACGCTCATTCCGTCGACGAAAAACGCGAATCCGACCATCACCCCTGGTGAGACAAAACCATCAGTGAAGAGCACTTTTTGCCAGTCCTATCTGGTCCAGCGACAGTAGGTTTGTGCCCATAGGCGACGTTGTTGCCGGTGATGTCTGGTGAGGACCTGCCTTACAACAGGCCTACAAGCCCACAGTCCAGCCTCTCTCAGCCTATTGTAGACAGTCTGAGCACTGATGGAGGGATTGTAACTCGGGCAGTTGTTGTTGCCATCCTGTACCTGTCCCGCAGGTATGATGTTCGGATGTACCGATCCTTTGCAAGTATTGTTAAACGTGGTCTGCCACGGCGAGGACGATCAGCTGTCCGTCCTATCTCCCTGTAGCGCGGTCTTAGTGTCTTAACGACTGTTCCACGGGTGCATGTTCATTAATTGTTTCTGGTTCAATGAACAAGCATGGGAAACAGTTGTTTAAACCCTTTACAATGAAGATCTGTGAAGTTATTTGGATTTTTATGAATTATCTTTGGGAGACAGGGTCCTGAAAAAGGGACGTTTCTTTTTTTGCTGAGTTTTTAGTAAAGCTATGCAGTATGTTTGCACACATGCCTGTAAGTTGCTTTGGATAAAAGCATCTGCTAAATGGCATATATTGGTATTATTATTACTAATAATAAAAAATACAGTTATACCGCATGTAATCAGGAAAAACCTGCAGCTCTCTCCTGACCTCAGGGCCTATTTCAACAACTTGTTTTATAACATTTCATAACATTTTTTAGTGAATAGGGCCCTTCGGCAAGACTGTCAATGTTCAGTAAAAATGTTAATTGAATAAAATATTATCTCCTTAAATTATCTCTTGGCTAATAAACTACCACCAAGATATAAACAAACTGTATAATGGAGAAATGCTCTAAGTAGGACCAACTGTACTTCTGCCTCTGCATTGCTTGTTCCATGGGGTTTTAGAATGGGTATCTGTGAAGAACTTTGTGACAACTGTTGAAGTAAAAATGGCTTTATAAAACATATTTAATTGATTGATTCCGTTGCGTTGTTCACTGCATCCCTCACCTTCCACCCACACATAGCCAGCAGCAGCGATGGCAAACACCAGGAGGAAGAGGATGAAGATGAATGTTTAAGTTGTTGGCTGTCACCCTCTTCACTCCAAACAAGATGGTCCTCAGCAGTTTACCCTGTAGACAGGCGTGGTTAACAACACCAGGGTTGTATTCATTACTTAACACCGTAGCAAAACATTTTGCAACAGAAAATTAAAACAAGCGGTTCTAATTGGACAAGTTCGGTAGTCAAGGGCAGCAGCCCCTCACCTGAGAGGTATAGAATCCGGTTCTCAACACATAAGCCACACAGCCATTGTCCACAGCTGCAGAAAAATGAAAAAGAAGAAAAACAAACTATTATAATTTGCTCTTAGTGAGACAAGATAGATACAAGGTCAGATTCAATCCATCTATTCTGAGGCTGAGGGAGATGACAGTTGAAACATAACTGATCTAAAATATAGATTTGTTTTTACATTGATACGGGATAACTAAATATAGATTTAAAGTGCTTTATAATTAGAACTGTTAATCTCAAAGTGCAAAAAATGCAGGACATTTCTGCCTTATAGTAAATAATATACTAAACAGTAGGTAGGAACTGACGTTTGAGTCCTACAGTGGCACGGAGCGGGGGGCTGTGCTGCACCACCTTGGTCCCACCAGAGATTATGTGGAGGCGGGCATCACCCTGGAGGTCCAATACCCCTCTCTGGGTCCAGATCCTCCACCGGCTCCTAAACACACAACATGGTGGAACATCAAATTAAAAACGTATTTTAAAGGATAAATAGAGCCTATGATTTAGAAAGCATATGATTTTGCTAAATGATTTGTGGAGCATCTTTGATATTCTATGCTTATGAAGTCCTTATGAATGATCTATAGTAACATTCCCATTGTTTTGACAATCTACAGTGATCATACTTTTTTTATTTACTTTTATTTTTATTTCACCTTTATTTAACCAGGTAGGCTAATTGAGAACAAGTTCTCATTTGCAACTGCGACCTGGCCAAGATAAAGCATAGCAGTGTGAACAGACAACACAGAGTTACACATGGAGTAAACAATAAACAAGTCAATAACACAGTAGAAAAAAAAGAGTCTATATACATTGTGTGCAAAAGGCATGAGGAGGTAGGCAAATAAATTCAATTTTGCAGATTAACACTGGAGTGATAAATGATCAGAAGGTCATGTACAGGTAGAGATATTGATGTGCAAAAGAGCAGAAAAGTAAATAAATAAAAACAGTATGGAGATGAGGTAGGTAAAATTGGGTGGGCTATTTACCGATAAGACTATGTACAGCTGCAGCGATCGGTTAGCTGCTCAGATAGCAGATGTTTGAAGTTGGTGAGGGAGATAAAAGTCTCCAACTTCAGCGATTTTTGCAATTCGTTCCAGTCACAGTCACACAACTTGATTGGAGTCCACCAAATTAAATTGATTGGACATGATTTGGAAAGGCACACACCTGTCTATATAAGGTCCCACAACTGACAGTGCATGTCAGAGCAAAAACCAAGCTATGAGGTCGAAGGAATTGTCCGTAGAGCTCTGATTGTGTCGAGGCACAGATCTGGGGAAGGGTACCAAATCATTTCTACAGCATTGAAGGTCCCCAAGAACACAGTGGCCTCCATCATTCTTAAATAGAAGAAGTTTGGAACCACCAGGACTCTTCCAAGAGCTGGCCGGCCAGCCAAACTGAGCAATCGGGGGAGAAGGGCCTTAGTCAGGGACGTGGCCAAGAACGGATGGTCACTGACAGTTGACAAGTTCCTCTGTGGAGATGGGAGAACCTTCCAGTAGGACAACCATCTCTGTAGCACTCCACCAATCAGGTCTTTATGGTAAAGTGACCAGACAGAAGCCACTCCTCAGTAAAAGGCACTTGACAGCATGCTTGGAGTATGCTAAAAGGCCCCTTAAGACTCTCAGACCATGAGAAACAAGATTCTCTGGTCTGATGAAACGAAGATTGAACTCTTCGGCCTGAATGCCAAATGTCACATCTGGAAGAAACCTGGCACCATCCCTACGGTGAAGCATGGTGGTGGCAGCATCATGCTGTGGGGATGTTTTTCAGCAGCAGAGACTGGGAGACTTGTCAGGATTGAGGTAAAGAGGTAAAGATGAACAGAGCAAAATACAGAGAGATCCTTGACGAAGAGCGCTCTGGAGCGCTCAAGACCTCAGACTGGGGCGAAGGTTCACCATCCAACAGGACAACAACCCTCAGCACATTGCCAAGACAATGCAGGAGTGGCTTCGAGATAAGTCCCTGAATGTCGTTGAGTGGCCCAGCAAGAGCCCGGACTTGAACCCAATCGAACATCTCTGGAGAGACACGAAAATAGCTGTGCAGCAACGCTGCCTATTCAACCTGAGCTTGAGAGGATCAGCAAAGAAGAATGGGAGAAACTCCCCAAATACAGGTGTGCCAAGCATGTAGCATCATACCCAAGAATACTTGAAGTACTGAGTAATGGGTCTGAATACTTATGTAAATGTGATATTTACTGTTTAAATTTGCTCAAATTTCTAAAGGCCTGTTTTTGCATTGTCATTATGGGGTATTGTGTGTAGATTGATGAGGAAAAAAACAATTTGCTGTGTAACGCAACAAAATGTGCAAAAAGTCTGAATACTTTCCAGAGGCACTGTATATTGTCCAGATAGACTGCATTGTTTTACATGGTTGTTATCTAGTATAGGACAGGCTTCCCGTATGTCTGACCTTCATCT